>NC_134110.1:93594696-93897727 GCF_040939455.1 Microcebus murinus | reverse complement strand
TATAAGGTCAATTGCTTGTACAAGTTGATTATTCCATTTATTTTCTCACATTTATTAACAAATACAAAGTTACAACTTATTATTATAACTTATAGTTATGACTTCTGTTGTCTACATCAGGGTTAAAATTTTTGCTAATTTATATAGGTAAACACACAAAAAAACAACAAAAAATGATAGTGCAAAAGACAGTCCCTGGTGGAGATTTGATTTTCTTTTTTTTTTTTTTGAGACAGAGTCTCACTTTGTTGCCCAGGCTAGAGTGAGTGCCGTGGCGTCAGCCTAGCTCACAGCAACCTCAAACTCCTGGGCTCAAGCGATCCTGCTGCCTCAGCCTCCCGAGTAGCTGGGACTACAGGCATGCACCACCATGCCCGGCTAATTTTTTCTATATATATTAGTTGGCGAATTAATTGCTATTTATAGTAGAGACGGGGTCTCGCTCTTGCTCAGGCTGGTTTCGAACTCCTGACCTCAAGCCCACCCTCCTGGGCCTCCCAGAGTGCTAGGATTACAGGCGTGAGCCACCGCGCCCGGCCCGAGATTTGATTTTCTTAGCCATGTTTTTAAAGTCTTTTACTAATTCCCATCTGCTTTAGATATAATTCTTATATTTTGTAATTACTTTTCTTAAAGAACTAAGTTTTGGCATTGGAGGACATCAATAAATATCATCCTTTCTACTTACTTGGTGTAGAAACAATCAAGACACAGGCTCAGACAGAGATCAAAATATCACTTAAAAATGATTGATAGTGAGCTATTGGAACTAACAGCGTATATGTGAGGGCAAGTCAAATGGACCTGCTCACACTTCCTGCTCCCCAGGACTGAACTGTGTGTGGGTCAGTCCTTCGGAATGAGGTTTGAATCTGCGGAGCACAGACACTTTCTCAGGATTGCTGTCGCCCTTTGGTCCAGGGGAGGAGGACAGACAGAAACCAAACCCCCGTACTCCACCCAGGTGAGACCAATGGCTGTTATCCGTGAGGTGGCTCATTCCCCTACTGTGCAGAGTAGTAAGGATGAGACGAGGGCCAGAACAAGTCTTCTCCTGGAAACCAGAGAAGTAGTGCAAGCAAGCACCTTCTATGCTCATGAACTCCCACTAAATCTCCTGCTGTGTGTAACACATACAGTTTATGGTAGGGGTATACGCACTGCAATACTCTCTGAAGATGCCACTGCCCTGCATTGTAAAGGAAGCGATGGGAAACACAAGCATGTCTGTTGCCTTCTGTAAAAAGTAAATAGATCTTGATGATAACAGTTCTGTTTGAAGGGACAAACGTTGACACCAAAGCCATTATGACCTAAATGGTGAAGGAGGAGCAGTCCCGGTGTCGGGCTCCTCAGTGTCCAGCAACTTCAGCCATGCTGTCCGTCTCTGTCCTATTCGGGGCTGCCCACATCAGAAAAGTCGAGCATAAGGCAGTTTCGCTTCAAATGTGTACTTGTCCTAGATCCTTTCCCAAGCTATACACTATGCAGCCACCAAGGGGGAAGCCTGCCAGGAAGGAGGGGAGGAGGTGTCTGTCCTGATTATTGAGTCACTGAGTAATGTTCCTCGGGCAGCTGTGGCCCTTTCTGTGGTTGCCTGCACGTCAATGGGATCTCCAATTGGATGGGCTGGTTACTGATGCAGATTACCAAGCAGCTGGTGCTTAAACCTCTGATTATCTAATATTAACAAAAATGATAATCAGGGCATAACCAAGCAGATTTGTTTAATCAATTTTTTTTTTACCATTTGAAAGCTGATGTAGTACAGCAGTGAACTAGCAGTTTATTATAGCTATTGAGGCACAAGAAAGCAGAAACAGTTTACAAACCTCATGGTGGTTCTGAACAGCGAGAGTCTTTCCTGTTCTCTTAATAAAGTATATAATGCAGGTACCTAACATGATTAGAATGTACTAGGCATTGTTCTACTACCCTAACACGGATTAATTTAAAGGGAATTAACACATTTAAGCCTCAAAAATTTGATATTATCATTATTATCATTTTTAACTCCATATTATGAAAGAGGGAATGAGGTTCATAGAAAGTTAGAGAAGCTACCAAAGTCCTCCCAGTTAAAAAATGGCAGAAGGCGCTTGATAGTCCTGGTCTCCAGGCAGAGCACCTGACCCTACATCACACCGCTTCTCACCGGAGTGATGGAGTTGCTGATTAACCTTCATAAGCTCAGTCCAATTCTGGAGAAAGAATCTATGACTTGTGGTTGTTTAGTAAATTGTAAAGGAAATAAAATTAATGCCATTTATTAGAAGCAGTCTTTTAGAGTTTGGTTTGTTTTCAGTGGCATTTTTAGTAAGTGAACATTTTTATAGGACTTGATCTTCTTAGGCTTATGGACCATTTGCCCTGCTTTGCCCTTTATGTTTATATTCGATGTGCTACATAATTTATTTAGTTATTTACTTGTTTTCGTGTTGGTTTTTCCTTCTCTCCACTAGCAGAGTGAGAATCGTGAGGGAAGTGGTTAGCCATAATAGGGATTCATTAAATATTTGTAGAAGGATTAAATGAATGGAATGAAGTCAAAAAGTTAATTGTTTATTTAGCCTACAGTGGCCTGTTATCTTTATCACTATAGTTTTAAACAGAGAACAACTGTTGAAGACTCAAATTTTTTAGGGAGATGAGACAAGTGAATTATTGAAAATCATTGCAGGTCCATGATTTCATTAAATGAAATGTACTTAATGGCTCATGTTCTTACTACAAGTGTGTGCTTAATGATTCATTTTCCTGACACAAGTATGTACTTATTTATTTTTAATTGATTTACAGTGATCAGTGAAGAATTAAGTGTTTAAAAGTAAAGTTTCTCCTGCCATTGTCAGTATCTTTAATAATGAGCAGTCTTGTGCACGTTTCTTTTTGCCTCTAGGTTTGTACATATGATTTCCTCTACCTGTAATGTTCATTGCTCCCCTCTTCCCCTAATTAACTCCTGTTTTTCCTTTAGGTATTAGCTTCCAAAACGTTCCTCCAGGAAGCATTGCTAGGCCCTTCAAGACAGGCTAAGTATACATTCTCTGCTCCCTGCTCTGGCTCCCTTCATGATGCACTGCCACTTGTCCATCCTATTGGTCTGTTTCCCCAAACTCGACCATATAGTTCTCATTCATTTTTTTATTTTTAATTATTATGGCTACATAATAGCCGTGTATCTTTATAGGGTACATGTGATGTTTTGATACAGGCATGCAATGTGAATTAACCAAATCAGGGTAATTGGGCTATCCATCACCTCAAGCTTTTAACATTTCTTGATTGTTGAAACTCTGCCTAGCACCTAGCAGGGGCTGATGCAGCAAATAATTTTAATAAATACTTAACCTGTGAAGGAATCAATGAATGAGCATCAGGGGCTAAGCTAATGAGCATGCTATAATAATTATTCTTAAGTCAGAGGACATGAATTTGGAGAACAGAATAGGAGCAGCAGGCAGGAATTAAAGGAGCCAACCCAGACTGCCCTACGTAACTCAAATGATCATAATGGTTTCTGGCTTTTAAAGACGTGGGCATGTATCTATCAGCTCATGCCAGGTAATTCCAGACTTCTATGCCAATTCGAGTAGTTCATACCAGGTAATTCCCAGCTTTCTGTACCAGTTCCAGAAGAAAGAAGAATGTAATACAACACCAGGAAACATGAACAAGATACCCTTGGTGAGGAAACAGCAGCTGCAGAGAGAACACAGTGAGCCAAATTCAGGGACAGTTTCCCAGGAGGGTGGAGAAGTCCATGAGGCACTGGAAACAGAAAGAATAGCAGGCATAAAAAACAGGAACAGAGGAGAAATTATAGTATACCAACACCACCACCACCAACAACAAAGTGAAAGAAACTACAAGGAAGAGCCAGATACAAATATGGTGTAGGAAGGAAAGGAAGGGTGTGAATAGTGATATGTGTAGAGGGTAGTAAAGCTCTAAGAGAAACAGTAATAACAGCTCTGTTCTGCTGCAGACTGCAGGAGAAGTACCCTGCGACACAAACTTGGTGATGCCATTGCCCTCACTTGCCTTTGTGCACAGCTGAGACATCTTCCAGGACTTTTGATTCTCTGGATAATGAATTAGCATGATCATGGCCACTGGAGCTCACTTTCTGGAAGCTCACTTTCTTCCCCTAGCTTTGTCATCCGTGGCTGAGATTTCATCTTGCTTGAGCCCTTACGGTGGGAACAGTAGGCAGTTCCTTGACAATGTCTGAGACCATGAACCTTCTGTCTTTATCCTCTAACACTGGGCCTGAATGTTCCTCTGGTAGATATATGTTCTTTTTAAACACTAGGTTGAAGCTGTAGTCCTACCCCATCAAACAAGCATGTCATCAGCTCTGTGACCATATGTTCTAAAGTGCTACGCAAATGTTAATGATTTTTATTGGGTAGATAAAATATAATCCTGAAAAATTACAATACAAAACTGTATGTTACAAATGCCTTAAATTGTCAGAGAAAGTAGAAATTATTTTTTTTTCTTAAATGATTGAACAAAAACTCTAGAGTTAAGAGGAAAAATATTGCATGCCTATCCAATAAGCTAACCCTTGAGTGAGCCAACAGTTATCATAAATTCTGTTGGTGAATTTGCTATCTCAATGACTAGTTCTATTTGACAGAAAGAAATAGTCTCTTTTTAAAGCATAAAAATTGCTTGTCTGAAATTAGAAACGTGTTTAATCAGTTCTTATTCTACTTCTATTTTGCAATACAGATTGGAAATAATAATAAAAATAACTATGTAGAATGTTATAGTGTACATACTGATGGGAAATAGTTTCCCTGAAGACAATTCTCATTTGACTTTCCTTCTATGTAGAGAGGCTTATATGAGCTTAAACTTTTTAATGTATAGTTTTCTTTAAAACCCATCAGAGTATAAGGAAAAGTGAGTATTTATTAGCCATGTTAATGCATGAATGAATGGTTTTCTGTATGTGCTCTGTTATAGTTCTGTTAAATGAAAGCACTAAAACAAATTAGGACATTCCTTAATGTATATATTAATTGGCTCAAGCCTATTAACATGCATAAGTCAATTAGCACATCAAGACTTGTAGCAGTGCCTTAAAGGTGACTGTAAAACTTTTGTAAAAAACTGTTTTCCCCCAAATCATTCAACTTCTCTAACTTAGAAAGTTTAGAAAATCATGCATTCTGGTCATGAAGTATTTAGCAAAAACAGTGATCTTATTTACTAAATGTTTTGGCCCTGCATGCACCCCTTGTAATTTTAGACATTGAATGGAATCAGAGTTTGAGTTTTATTTATTTTTAAGAATAGCAGCTTGTGTGATAGATTTGTACACAATGGTTATTTTCTTCAATGGAGTTTCAAAAGTCATTATAGGAAATTCTATTCTTTTGTTCTTCCCTTTCTAATAAGTTTTTTTGTCATCTATGAAATATTGTTCTTCTATAGGACACTTAAAGTTTTCCTGCATCAATGAAAATATACATTTGTTAAAAACCTTTACTTGCAGAGTTATTGTTCAAGCTGCCCTTCAAGATGAATCAGTAGAGTTTAAAGGTGATTTGTCATAAGATTAGACCTCACAGGCAACTTATTTGTAATTTTCTCAAGACATCATGGGGTAAAGAATCAAAATGCACAGCATCTAGAAATCAGTCAAAATCTACATGATTTGTTTTCAAACTACTGCCTTCGTTTTATAATGGAGAAGTTGTTCAAATTAAAAATGTTTGCTCTTATTATAGAGCATTATTATTAGTTTGATACATTAAGCATACAGAAAAGTATAGGGAAAAGAATCCCAAACACCTGTGCATCTCTTGCCAATTACATTGTCTCCTGTCTACATGTAGCAGTATTTAGTGTTTATTTTTCTCCATAAATTTTTTTGTATTTTGCTCTATAGTTATAGACCCATAAACAATATGGTATTGTTTTGCATATTTAAGTTTTATTTAGATATTAGTATGTAAAATTTAAGTATATGCAATATAATACTATTATTTTTTCTGCCAAACATAGTGTTTTTGAGATTTATCCGTATTGATGCATATAGTATTAGTTTACTCACTTTAACTTCTATGTAATATTCTTTATAGAAGAATAGACATTTATATTGTTTCCAATTTTTATTCTTATAAACTCTTGCCGTTTTATACATACTGCCTTGTACACATGCTACATGAGTTTCTCTAAGCTTGTAGGAATGAAATTGCTAAATCACAGCATATGTGCTCGTCTTTGACTTCTCCAATTCCTAATCTCTCAATTTGCACTTCTCTCTGCATAGAGTGCACATTGCTCTAACATCTATCAGTACTTTCTCACTACCAATTTTTGCTTATCTTTTTAGTATGAGGTGGTATCTAATTGCTGATTTAATTTGCATTTATCTGATTACTGTGGCTTAAGCATTTTTGTATATTGCTTTATGTATTTTTAAAAATTATTTAGGGTAATGCTGGCCACCTAAAGTGAGTTTGGTATTTCAACCTCCTCAAATTTTGGAAGAGTTTGAGAATTAGTATTATTTCATCTTTGAATGTTTGGTAGAATTCAGCCCTGAATCCATCTAGTGCTGGGCTTTTTTGATGGGAAATTTTAGATTACTGATTCAATCTCCTTACTCATTATTGGTCTGTTCAGGTTTTCTAGCTCTTCATAATTCAGTCTTGGTGGGTTGTATGTTTCTAGCAATTTATTGTTTTCTTCTAAGTCATCCTGTTTGTTGGCATATAATTATTCATAGTAGTCTTTGATCATAGTAGTCATGATCCTTTGTACTTCTGTGGTATCAGTTGTAATGTCTTCTCTTTAATTTATAATTTTAATCTTCTTTTTTTCCTAGTTAGTTAGCTAAACTTTTGTCAATTTTGTTTATCTTTTCAAAAAACAACTCAATTTCAATTGATCTTTTCTATTGTTTTTCTATTTCTATTTCATTTATCTCTCCTCTGATATTTAACTTTTCCTTCCTTCTAGTAACTTTGGAATAAGTTTGTTCTTTTCTAGTTCTTTGAAGAGTAACATTAGGTTGTTTATTTGAACTCTTCTTCTTTTTTAATGTAGGAATTTAGAGTTATAATCTTCCCTTTTAGAACTGCTATTGCTGCAGCCTATAAGTTTTTGTATGTTGTGTTTCCGTTTCTGTTTGTCTCAAGACATTTTTTGATTTCTTTTTTTGACCCATGGATTGTTCAGGAGCATGTTGTTTAATTTCCATGTATTTGTAAATTTTCCAAGTTTCCTCCTGTTTTTGATTCCTTGTTCCATTTCATTGTGAT
Source organism: Microcebus murinus (assembly GCF_040939455.1). Lineage (NCBI taxonomy): Eukaryota > Metazoa > Chordata > Mammalia > Primates > Cheirogaleidae > Microcebus > Microcebus murinus. Next base: position 93,890,444 of record NC_134110.1, on the reverse strand, counting down.
CAGAAAAGATACTTGGTATTATTTTAATCTTCTTAAATTTGTTATGACTTGTTTTGTGTCTTTTCATGTGATTTATCCTGTAGAATATTCATGTGCACTTGAAAAGAATGTATGTATATACTGCCACTCTCGGATATAATGTTCTGTATATGTCTGTTAGCATTACCCTGATACTAAAGCCAGAAAAGGGCACTAAAAGAGAAAAATGATAGGCCAATATCCCTGATGAACATAGATGCAAAAATTGTCAATAAAATACTAGCAAGCGGAATTCAACAGCATATGGAAAAGGATAACACACCTTAATCAAGTGGGATTTATTTTGGGCATGAAAGAATAATTCAATGTATGCAAATCAATAAACATGATACATCACATTGACAGAATGAAGGACAAAAAGCACATGAACATATCAATAAATGCATTAAAAGCATATAATAAAATTAATTATTATTTCATGATAAAAACTTAAGGTATAAAAGGAATGTACTTTAATATAAGATCTAAGATCAGGGACAAGACAAGGAAGCCAACTCTCAGAACTATTATTCAATATAATACTGGAAGTCCTAGCTAGAGAGAAAGAAATAAAAGGTATCTAAATTGGAAAGAAAGACATTAAATTGTCCCTGTTCCAGATAATATGATTAGATATCTAGGAAACCCAAAAGACTACACCCAAAAAACCCTTGGGTTTATTTATTTATTAGTTAAAACTAATAAATGAATTCACTAAAGTTGCAGGATATAAAACCAACGTACAAAATTTAGTAATGTTTGTATATGTGAACAAGGAACTATCAGAAAAAGAAATCAAGAAAACAATTCAATTTACAATAGCTACAAAATAAAATAATGAGAAATAAATTTAATCAAGGAGGTAAAAGGCCTATACACTGAAAACTGAAAAACACTGGTGAAAGAAAAGGAAGAAGACACAAATGACTGGAAACATATATCATGCCCATGAATTGGAAGAATTAAGTGTTAAAATATTCAAACTACCCAAGGAGTTCTACAGATTCAGTATAATTGCTATCAAAATTCTGATGGCATTCTTCACAGATATAGAAAAAATAATCTTAAAATTCATGTGGGACCACAAAATACCCCAATAGCCAAGGCAAAAAGAACAAAGCTAGAGACATCACACTACTTGATTGCAAAATCTACTACAAAGTTATAGTAATCGAAACAAAATGGTACTGTGCAAAAACATATAGAAGAACGGGCAGAATAGGGTGATCAATAAATAAATCCATGCCCATACAGTCAACTGATCTTTAAGAAAGGTGTCAAAAACACAACAGTGGGAAAAGGATAGTCTTTTCAATAAATGGTGTTGGAACAACTGGATGTCCACTTGCTTGTGAACATTGTCAATCAAAATGGTGTCCCTGGTGTTAAACACTTTGACAAACAGAGCCAGGGAAGGCCATGAAGGAAGGCCACACAACAAGAACTATCACAAAAGACTCTACAAAAACACCTTGCACAAAGTTCATAGCAATTTTACACATACACACAAAACACTTCTGTGAGGACATCTGCCCGGCAACTGCTTGTCCAACCTCAATCTGGTGTCACCCTTGTTATTGATCATTGTAGCCAAGGATAATTATGTAATTCTCCTCATATTTCTTTTAAAACCTTGTGCCTTTTTTTTTTTTTTTTTACCTCCATGAATATGAACATAGTTTACTATGGCATGCATATTCCCATTGCAATGCCTGTTTTCTAAAGAACATCACTTTCTTTTCAAGAATTTCCCTCTCTGTTATTCAGGTTGACAAAATGTTGCCAGAAGTGGGACCTAAGTAAGCTTTACCTCAGACAAATAGCCCCTGGAATCAAATAAAATACCAAGTGAGCCTGTGGGACTCTCTGTCAGGAATTCCTATGTTGCCTTTTCTGCCCTGGTAAATCTCCTCTCAGATTCTTGGACTCTCTCCCTATGGTGAGTTCTTTTTGACTTTATTAGAGTTCCAATTTGGTTATAAGGCTGCCTTAAATAGAGGACATTGCATTCTTCTTGGGACTGGGACTATAAAAGGGTTTTTTCATTGTCCCCTCCCCCACCCCCTGCCTTTGGCAAGCTCTTACTGGTATAAAGACAAGTTTGAGTACTCGGTTTCTACTGAATATGCATTTTACCTGTGAAGCATGTCTTTTCTGGTGCATTCGATTTTGTTTCTGCACACGTGGTTTGATATTTTTTTGATCCGCATGTGTAGGTTATAATTTTTGTGAGTACTGGGATTTCGATTTCATTTTGATTTGGTTATGCGTGTATGTAAATGATTTGGCTTCCCCCCCCCACCTTTCTTGTTTTTGAACATTTTCCAAGAGCAAAAATAAACATTATAAATTGTGTACATGAGAAGGCCAATGAAAAGTCACTAGGGCAGTGGCTAATATCTACAACACCAGCCCAAACTGCTGACATTCTCTGATAGGACTGATAGAATTTTCTTTGCTCTTGAGAGATTAATAAGGAGTGGAATGGGACTTCTAAATATTAAGGAATGTCAAGCTTTATATGGCTCCAGCCGGCTACATGGGTTTTTCCTTGTGCACATTTTTAAATCAGTGACCATCGTGAGATTCATTTGAACTCCCAAGTCTGTTTTTCTTAGAGATAGAGAAATTAGAAAACTGAAACTGTAGTTAACATGTAGAGCCTTCTGATTTCTCTCTCTTTTTTTCTGCCTACTTTAAATCTGCTGACTTTTCTGCTGGTGTTGAGATACACTCACTGCTTATGGTATTACATTCAAGATTTTTTTAAAAAGTAGTTTTAAAGAGATTTTGAATTAATGCTTTACAAATTACAACAGTTCCATGGCAACCAATATGTAGATACCTTTTTGAAATGTAAGTTTAGGTTTGCCTGACTAAAAAACTGCTTAGTGTGATGGAGCAGTTAATTGAAGATTTATACTCTGGAAGAAAAGAACTAGATAAATGTTACTAAAAGTTAAGCTGTCTTATCAGGTCAAAATCTTGAACTCAGAGCAATGATGGTAGGTATCTCTGCCTGGAATAAAAATTGCTTTACCTGCCAGAAAGAGCTGAAGAAAAAATAATAAGTTTTTCTAAAATGCTTTTCCACCTGCATTGACTAGTCAAGCAAACAGGAGGAGCAAACAAAATAACAATTTTTTTACTAGTTCATAGCTGCTTGGAAAGGTTTTTTTTCCCCTGTATACAGTTCAGCAGGGTCTTAGTAAAGTGTAAACAACTGAAAATTTTAAACTCTTATTAACTCAGTTGAAGATAAAAAAGGTGGAGGGAAAGGATAAAAAAGAGGTCTTTTTTAAAAAATAAAACTTCTATGGAAACTGCTTTATCCAAAATTTTGGTCTACAACCTCTATTAGATTACCTATGAGGGAAAATAAAATTTAGCCATGTAAACAGATCCCATTTTGTCAGAAATATAGTTTGGATCCTACTGTTCTTTTATAAACTGGTGAGTTTGTATAAGTATGTTTTACTCTCTAATGACTAATTTGTATGTGTATATTTGTTTATGTTATGCGTGTGATATATTTTTTGTGTCTATACTGTAAAATCTGGCATAGTTAGCCAGAAATCCCTTGAAGAATTCTATTCAGATTGGCTTCGATAAATGGGTGCTTATATAAAATATATAGTAATTAACTGAAAAGCCTTTTAGTTCATGTGACCTAAGTAAACCTTTGATAAATAAACTGTTTTTAAATTTGTTGATGATATATACATTGTACCTGATAGGTAATTCGGAGGATGGGAACATTAACAGCCCTGACTTTACCACTGTGCAATACATTCATGAATCAAAAAACCACTTGTATCCCCTAAATTTCTTGAAATAAAGTAAATTATTGATAAAATACACATAGAAATATCTTCAGAATTTTCAGCATACCTTTCTGCATAGGTTTACTAGTCGGACAGAATTATATTTGTCTCTATTTGATGTTTTAAGTTTGAAAAACTATAAACCTAGGTCCGAAACAGAAGATCTTTGAGTAACTCTTTGATAAATAAGACAAATGTATTATTATTGGTTTATTCAAGACAGCTGTATCTTCTGATTATAGGCAAAATGCCCGTGTTTTTAACTTTAAGGTTCTTACTTAGGTGAACACCTAATGTTCACAGGCTATAAAAATGGTTAATAGGGAACTAACTTGAAAAGATGACATCTTTAATGTCTATGTTTTCTTAAATAATATAAGCATAATTGTTAAAAAATAGATTAAATAGATAAATTAGGTAATGTAAATGGGATTAGCATTGATAAATGAAGTTTTCATGTACTTTGAAAAATTTTAATGATATATTATGTTAAGTATTAAACACTCATTAAATGTCTGAGTCATTTGTAAGTAAGATAAAATACTAAATTATAAATTGCTGAACTTAAATATGTTCGTTCTTGGCTTCTTAAATTTTATAGAAAGACTAAATTTGTTTGGATTTATTAATACACATACAAATTATGTTATGGGAAAACATGTTTCTAAAATTATAAAGTGATTCTCATACATAAAATATTGACTTAAGAGAATTCAAAATTTCTTGCCTCCTAGGTTTTCACTAGAAATTAAGGTTACCAAGACTTAAAATTTTAATTACATTATAATTCTGTATACAAAGCATACCAAAAAGTAAATTTTTTTGATGAGAAATATTATAAGAAAGGTACAGAAGGATGCTCTTCATAGAGAAAAGAAAAATTTATCTAAATTCAGATGTTATTAAAGGCTGTTTTAAAATATGGATTTAGGAAGGAAATAAAAACAAGATAGAAAGGAACCAATAAGTGAGAGAGAGAGATGTGAAGAAAGTTATAGCTATGAGGACTTTTTGGTAAGGAAGGTTAAAAAGAAAAGAGAATAATTTTTCATGAGAAAGAATCTTATATGGTAAATTTTTGTTCTAAAGTAAAATGACTGGTTATTTTAAAAAGAGGAAATATAAGACAAGATTAAAATTCTAAGCATGTCGTGGAAGGTATGTGTAAAGTTATGAAAGGTCTGTGAATGATGAAGTATGAAAAAAATCTGTGCATGTGATCAAGGTGGCTATTAGAAGGGAATTCTTCATAAGTCTTTCAAAGATTTAGCTTTGCTATTAAAGCTACACTAATACAAAATTTAAAATGTGGTCCTCTATGTTAGAACAAGGTTTTCATAAAGTATTTGTCTACTCTTGCAAAAGATTCTGATTTTTAATTCTGAAATCTGCTTTCTAGCAGCCATTTTCTACTTCTTCTTTCTACTTCTTCCTGTCTTCATTTTATATTTTTGCCATATTTCTCCCTGAGATTCATTTAATTTCCCTAGTTTCAGCTTAGAAATGCTGTATTCTCCATTTAAAATGGTGGTTTCATTTCTTGAGATAGAATATCCCTCTTGAAGCCACTCAGATTTGTATCTGAGAAGTCCAGCTTTTGCTATATCTCACTGCATGAGATTTGAAGATAATACTTCATTGTCTTCAGCTTTTTCTCCCCTTGAAAAGGTACATCTCTTTGTTTGGCTTGGGTGAATAACTCTCTCCTTCAACTTTTCCATTAGTTCTTGTAACTTTCCCCCTTTGTTCAAACTTTGTTATAATAGCCCGACATAATGGCCCGACACTAAAATGTTTGTCTTAAAGGCTTAGAAAAGTAATGTATTTGTCCAGCATAACTTAATTCTGTACACCTGGGTTTTCTTGATGTGTCTGAATTGTTCCATGTAACCAGGAAATTTTCCAAACTGTTACTAAGAGCCATGCCTTCCCCTGCTCAAGGTACTAGTTTTTTTGTTTATATTCCCCTGTAATAGGGCAGATACTCATAACCTTTGGGAACACACTCTTCCTGTGTCTGATTTAATTCAACTACCTTTTCATCAGGTTTGACTTCCAGGTTATATGACAGGCTTCCCATAAAGGAAAGCAATCACACCGCAGAAAGCATTTCTTTATCTTTTTAGTATAACAACTGGCCTAAGAAAGATTTTATGCTTTACCAAGATAATTTCCTGTGTTGTATTTATTAGATTTTTTGATTACTTAGAAAAACTGAGCTTTGAACGGGTTAAGTTTCTTTTTCTTTTTTAAAACATTCATGTAACTTTCTGCATGGTTATTGAAGTCTTTGATTATTACGGTTAAATGAATGACTATTGTTTTACAGTGACCTGTGATCCTATTTTGATCCAGAGTTTTAAATCTTTTGGCATCTTTAATGGGCCTCTCAGTATAAAAATTCTATATTAAGGTTTTTTGACCAAGAATTAACTTTGTGATTTTCTAATTGAGCCACTGGAGAGTATCAAAGGACATATCACTTATCTTGTAGAGATATTAAATCACTAGGCTTCTTTGGTAAATTGTATGGAAAGCATTGTCAAATGGTAAGTGATGCTAGATATTTCAGTTACATTTATGGATAATTTGTTGATATGAATATTTCAAAATTGCATAAAAATCTCAGAAATCTTTTATGTCACCAGTCATAATTCTGGTTATTATGTTACATAACATGAAAATAACCAAATTTCCTTGTCAATTGCTGATTATAATGAAATTTTGTCAGATTTTTAACCATGGCTATTCTAAGTCTCTGTCATTCACAGTTTTTATTTTTCTCTAAAAACATTTGCAATCAGATTCATGGAAAAGACTCCAACAAGTACTCTTAAATATATGTTTTAATAATTTTAATATCAAGGGACTAAGTACAAATTTTCAGAACTCTAATGAAGACACCTACGAATTTGTGACACTACTAATCAAGATCAAGCAGATCAAAAATTTATTAAATGAGGTTAAGTAACTGACGAAGACCATGTTTTTATGACTTTTATTTGAAACATTGTTGGTTATTTACTTAAATGTTTTGTTTTACAGATTTAGAGAAACTTTTTTTACCTATAATTTACAGTAATGTGGTAAAGTATGCTTTTGTGAACAAATGTGGAAGCATTTACTTGTGCTCCTGACTTAATCCCTCCAAAATTTGGAGACTATTCATGAGTATTCTTATGACAATATGGTTATTCACATAAATTCAATAAAAATCTGATCTCTCTTTATAATAAGATAAAATTGAAAACATTAGTTATATGACCAAGGCTTTGAATGGAACATTATATTTGAGAATGTGCATAGAATGCCTAATTTCAAGGGTTCCCAGCCTCACAGTGAGTAAAAATTCTCATTTCTTGGAGGGCCAGGAATCTCAAAACTGTAGGTGAAATCTAAAGTCTGCCCTGGCTTGGTTTCCTAACCTCAAGAGGTTTTAAAATCTTAGATTACTATGTGTTTAGAGAAAAAAAGGTTAGATTTCTAAAAAAAACTATACCATTAATATAATAGACTTGTTATCAAATTGTAGCCACCTGCTATTAGATTGTAGTCCTGTGCATTGTTTTTAAATTTTTGTTATCTACCTATGGACTAGAGTTGATCCTGAATTCTTCTAGATTCCTTCAATCCAACTTTCTTCCATTGAATTACTAAAACTGGGAACTACTCCTGTCCCCAGAGCCCTATAGACTGATAATAGATGAATTTTAAGGGACAAGTCTTGTGCCTGATGTGGGTCACACAGAAAGTTCATCAGATCACCTGAGGCCATAACCAAGACATTTCACTACAGAGAGTGTAGTTGATGGCTTCATGCTGTAGACAGCTTTTCCCAAGATACTGGAATAAGACCCCATATCATAGGGAAACTCTCACTCCTCTTAATGCCTAGCTTTTTCACTTGGCAGGATAACGGTGTGATTGAAATTTTACAATCGCTAGTTTCTGCTAACTTGACAAAACCTGACATAAGAGATCCTTTAGTCCACCTACTGGGTGACTTTGGCAACATCTCAAATATAACTGTTGCTCACTCTCTGCTTTAATTCAGTATTATCGATTGGTTACATAAGGAAATATCTGTGTTATTGCTAATACTACACGCTGTCCTTGGATAAATTACTCTGGGAAGGTTGAAACCCATGTTTACAAAATAAGAAAGCAGGCCACGTAGTTACAAGTCTTACCTAATTTCCTATGGTCATTTGATTTATTCGATTGGTTGCCTTTAAGCCTAAGTTCATGTTTCAAAACAATTATGCAAACTGGGATTGTTATACTACTATTAATTTTATTTTATATTTTCCTTCTTAAACTTTCTACTTGTTACTTGTTAATGTTTGGAGAAGTACAACTCCTAACAGAATAACACTGGCCCTGCACTTTGAGATGATAACAAACACCTACACCTACCTACAGAACAGACAAAATTGAACTTAACAATGGACTCTGGGTAGATTTAGCTTGAGATCCACTTCCTCAAAACTTTCCTTGTTGCTCAAATTGACTAAAAGCGTTTTGACGCTGACTCCTGGTCACCAATCGCTTCCCTCTGGCATGGGACCAGACCAGACCCAATCAGGACAGGTCTATCCTGGCACTGAGGAACAACCAGCTCCTAACACAGGATAATTCATCAGTGGTGCTTCCATGGAAAGATCTTGATCAAAAGGAGGAAATATGAAAGTTGTCAGAATCAAAATGGAGTCACTTGTTAGAAACTCTGACAAATAGAGCTGAAGAAGGCCCAGAAGGGAGCATTCTCATACACAGATACATGATAAAAAGAACTATCACAAAAGACCCTGCGAAAAACCACAACTTGCACAAAGGTATCACAATCTTACACAAAATAAGTACTTCTGTGAGGATATCTGCCCAGCAACTACCTGTCCAATATCAAACTGGTGCCGCCCTTGTTATTGGTCTTTTTCGCCAAGGATAATTACCTCAAAACACTTATGTAATCCTCCTTATATTTCCTTTAAAATGTTTTGTCTTTATCTTCCTGGATGTGCACATAGTCCACTATAGCACATACATTCCTATTGCAATACCTATATAAACATTATTTTTAAATTATTTTTTCTGTTTATTATTTAAGTAGATATGCAGAAGAATGAAATTGGATTCTTATCTCACCCATACACAAAAATAAACTCTAAATGGATTAAAGACTTAAATGTAAAACCTGAGACTGTAAAATTACTAGAAGAAAACATAGGGAGAAAGCTTCTTGACATTGATCTGGGCAAATATTTTTTGATATGACTACAAAAACACAGGCAACGAAAGCAAAACTAGACAAATGAGACTGGTACAAACTAAAAAGCTTTTGAACAACAAAGGAAACAACTAACAGAGTGGAGAGGCAACCTATGGTATGGGAGAAAATATTTGTGAAGCATACATGTGATAAGTGGTTAATACCCAAAATATGTCAGGATCTCAGACAACTCAATAGCAAGAAGATGAATAAACCTGGTTAAAATGGGCAAAGGAAATGAACAGACATTTTTCAAAAGAAGACATACCAATGGCTAACAGATATGTGAAAAAATGCTCAACATCACTAATCAGGGCAATGCAAATTAAAACCATAATATCACCTCACATATGTTAGGATGGCTATTATCAAAAAGACAAGAGATAATAAGTGTGGGTGAGGGTGTGGGAAAAAGGGAACCCTTGTATATTATTAGTGGAAATGTAAATTGGTGCAGCTATTATGGAAAACGGTATGGAAATTACTCAAAAAATTAAAAATAGGACTACTATATGATCCAGAAATCCCATTACTGGGTATTTATCCATAAGAAATGAAATTAGTATCTTGAAGAGATGGTTGCAATCCCAAGTTCATTGCAGAATTTTTCAAAATAGCCAAGGCATGTTATCAACACGAGTGCCTATCAAGGGAGGAATGGATAAAGAAAATGTGGCACATATGCATGATGGAATACTATTCAGCTTTAATAAAGAAGGAAATACTGTCATTTGCAACAATATGATGGACCTAGAGGACATCATGATAAGTGAAATAAGCTATACACAGAAAGATATATGCTGCATGATCTCACTTATATGTGGAATTTAAAAAGTCAAACTCATAGTAGCAGGTAGTATAATTGTGGTTACCAGGGACTAGAGGAGTAGGGGGAGATGGGGAGATGTTGGTCAAAGGATACAAGATTTTAGTTAGATAGCTAGAATATGTTTAGGAGAACTATTGTACAACATGGTGAATATAGTTAATAACAATGTATTGTTTGTGAAAATTGCCAAAAATTTCAATTAAAGTGTGCTCATTAAAAAATTGGAAAATCAAAACTCAAGAAAAAGATCACCTATTAAATCATTACTTATAGGTAAATATTAATACCATTAATATTTTGCATTTTAGTACATTTCCTTACTATTTTTTCTTTTACTATTGTATTTCATTATTATGACTACACATTGTATATTGATTTTAAACAGAATTAATTTAGGAAGCTTCATGTGTTCTAGGTAGAGAATGAAATGTCAGAAAGTTTTTGTTGCTGGATGAATATTAGTCTTCACTGTGAAAGAAACTATAACATATGACATTTGACATACTATAAATTTGCAAAACTAGTACTCAAGTACTTTGATATTGTTGATTTCTGTAACAACTTGGCTTATATGAAAGAAAAAAGAGGCTTTTTCATTAGTAATTGCCTAGTACTGTGTTTAATATTAATTAAGACATTTTTACTAACAATAAAATAACTAACACTACATATTGTATTACCTAATTATTAAAATTGCAAAATCTTCCATCCATCTGAACTATGGGTAAGAATGTGGTGTTAGAAACTCATTTCCCCTGATTGGACTTGGAGAAGACACAGAAGAAAAGCAGCAGGAATTCTGCAGAGTCCAAATACCCTAGACTTCACAAACACCACGGAATTACTTCCTTTAAAATTTAAACCCAATGAAGGCAGACTTGTAGATTTAGTCTATTAATATATGAGCCTTGAGTTGTAAATGTATGTCTTTTCAAGATTGTCTGCAGTAAATCTTAAAGAACATTTAAACATAAGCATGTAAATGTGATATGTCTGGAGCCATAGCATAGCTTACTTTACACTTCTGTTGCTTTAATTCACTAATGACAACTGGGCTGTTGTTTCACCATGTCATTTTATTCTCAAAGCTCTATTCTCTTGAATTAACACTCCTGCAAAGCCAAATCCAGACACCATATTTTGTTGTTGTTGTAAAGGGAGCCTGTTTTCTTAAGTCTCTCTTTCTCTCTATCTCTCCACTTCCGCTTTTTTATTTTCTTTGTCCTTTCAAGATCCATCTCCACATAGATTATTGTCAGCTGGTTTTTGGACAGAATAAAATTAGTTCTTATATGCATAGTAAGAACGTTTATATTTTTTCTTGAATAGAAGATCTAGTTTCATTTTCTTTTATTATGATTCTACTTTAGTTATAGTTTTTTCCTCGGGGACTACAATGCATAGGTTGGATGGCTGTTTTCTGCCCTTCACACTTTCATCACCCCCTGTTTCACTTCCTTGATTTTATGGCCTGCAATGTAAATTTCTGCTCTCCAATGTGGATTTTAATTCTGCTTTTCTGTTTTGTAGTAATTATGAAACACTTGAATCCATTCTTTATTTCATGTACCTCCATTTTATCGCACGCTCTTTTTAATTTCAGACTCCTCTGATTTCTGTGAACAGTGAAAATGCTAAAGAAGTTTCTAAAACTTTCTTTCAATTCCCATAATAAATTATTTTCAGTGATTTCTCCCTCTGCCCTTTTTATTTCTTGCAGACAAGGTTCCTCTTCCTTCTTTACCAAGGGGTTATCAAAATGTCATTGCTTTTCTGTTTTGATTTTTTCCTATTTTCTATATTTTATGACAGAAACTTATATAAGAGATATATCTTAGTCTTCATTTAATCAATCAATATAAAATAGCTTCAAAAAAAGAAAAGTAATGTATTTTAGGTTATACACACATATATCCTCTAAATAATATTTAGTACTTATATATATATATCTCAAAGACACATTATTAATTTTTACTATTATTTCTTGAAAAGGACATAAAATGTCATAAGTAGATAAATCTTGTTTTCTCTTACTTTTTAAAAAATGGACAGAGGGTTAATTCATTATTCTCTCCGAATTTTGGTATTAATATATCTTCCTTTCAAGTTTTTAACAATATATATAGTTTTCTGCTTGAAGGAGGAGAAAGCTGTCAGCTAAATGAATATCTTTAGACATTTATCTGGTCATGGATATTCACATCACATATTTTATGTCATAATTAAGTAGCTGGAGCAATAGATGTTATTTAACTAGGGATATACTTTCTTATAGTTTTGATAGATATAATTTGAGTTTTATATACTTGTTTATATGCTGGATTCATTCTAAAATTGTATTGTTTTCAATTCATTTTTATTTTATGTTCCCAATTGCTATATGAAGATGACAACCAATTACAATCTCATAAAATCATGACTTTATGAAGTATTTACAAAATAGCAGAACGCACAAAAAGGCATAGATAGACCACTTTTTATAATAGTCTCTATCAAGTATGAGCTATAGTTAATATTTTATTAAATCCAATTTGCATGATGAAATTTATTTTTACAGCAGTAGCTAGTTTGCTTTCATCATGGCACAATGGCAGAATTTTCATTAGTACAGGACATGGAAAGGAAATCTTGTCCCATCTCTTCTCCGTGAAAGAAACAAGCCCCACATGCTTACCTAGACATAAAGGTAAAATCAAACATCTCTCCATTCACCAGTGCCTGATTTTTTTAATGATGTAACAATAGGTTAAACAAGCTCCATTATTGGGAACATGTGCGTTTATTTGAAGAACTATCACCTTTAAATGTGGAAGTGATGGTAACCTTTGAAAGAATTGTGTACCTTCTGTTGCATATCTTCAAGTTCACAACAAGAAGAGAATGAAATAAAAATAGTAATCAGATGATTTAAAAAATTCAGAGTAAAGATAAGTATAATCTCCAGGCCAGAGAGTCTAAAGAGAACATAGCCTAAGTGTTATTTAAAGATCTAAAAACGGAAATTTTGAACATATAATTGTAAATGTTCTTAATGAGGGGAAAAAAGACACATAAATATGTGGTTGCACAACCCAAATATCCTTCAATTTTGGAAAAGAGTGAAATATCTACACGGTGGATTATTATTCAGCAATATAAAGGAATAAACTGCTGATATGGACAAGATAGATGAATCTCAAATGCACTGTGCTAAGTAAAAGAAGATAGACCCCAAAGGTTGCGTATTACGTGATTCCATGTGTAAGATATTATGGGAAAAGTGGTTGCCAGGAGTTGGCAGGGAGGGATTGCAGGGGTTGAACAAAAAGGATCAGGAGGGAATTTGGGGGGATAATGGAAATGTTCTATACCTTGGGTGTGGTGGAGATTATTGGATTGTATGCATTTATCACAAATTGCAAAACTAACCACTAAAATAGGTGAATTTTATTATTATGGAAATTATGCCTTAACTTTTAAAAATGGAAAATAGATGTCTTCAAAGGGAATTCAAAGTAACAAAAGGTAAGTACAAAAATGAAAAGAGTATATTAATATGTTATATTTGTAATCTGGGTATAAAAGTAAATATTAAGGGTGTGTGCATGCTTATGTGTGTGAGCATGCGTGTGTGTGTGTGTGTGTGTGTGTGTGTGTGTGTGTGTGCTTGTATGTGAATGTTAGAGTAGGCAACTAGGACATGGGGCTGAGACCAGATGCAGGGGCTTTAAGATTGGAGGCAGGTATGAAAGTACATAACCTTCAGGCTGCAGCTAACTAGAGGGGGCTGATAACCACAGGCAAGAACCACCTCTAACCAACTTATCAGCTATCTCCGCCCCCTCATGTGAACTTTGGCACATTGCTTGCGTTCTCTCTCTCTCCCCGCTAACTCCCAGAGTGTACTTTCATTTTCAATTAAAAGGGCTACTGCTTGCTTGGCTTATGTGGTACATCCTGAAATTCTTTTCTCCCCACTATCACCAAGAACCTGGAAAAAACTTTCACTCAGAGGCCGCTAACATAACCATTTTAACAGTCATTCCTGATAAATCAGATGAATAATATTGAGTAAATGCTGGGAATTAAATTTTTTTCAACCCTACTAGGATATATTTATGGAATTGAATCAGTAGTTGTAAAAAGAAGATTATAAAATAAGAGTAGACTGCTGCATGAGGTTTCAGTGAAGGACAGTTGACTGAGAAATGATAGGATCTGGTTTTGATATAATCCAGTTAAGAAATTCTTGTAGAAATTCTGATAAGTAAAAATAAGGGCCCTAAATCTCAGAAACTGCTAAAGTTACATTCTCAGCTGTGTTGTATTGCCTGCACAATGTTTGTCTCCAAGTGTTAGCCAAAGGTACAATTTGATTTGAGTACAAATTAAATTTTTGGATGAATGTGGACAACTCATGGTGTTATACAATAGTATGTTGCTCTTTATTTACCCCTAATGGACTGTTGATACTTATTAGACTGAAGAAATTATTGCTGTGGTCCTCAGAATGAGAAAAGGCAATATAGCTTCTAAAGTTGCAAAGGGAGAATTTAACAACACTGTATGTTATGTTCTCTCCTTCCTCTTTCATTTCTGTGCATGTACTATTTTTTTCTTATAGACTCTTCAATAAGCTGGTAAAAAAAAAAAAGTGCCTTTATGTATGTTTCAATTAACTTTTGGGTTTCTTAAGGAATTAAATATTTTTGTTAGTGCTATGTGACCTGACAGTGCTGTTGCATATAAGTCCATCAAGTAATCCTAAAGATTGGCTAAAATGTGATAGAGCATTTTATAGAATTTTTTAGAAATTTCAATAGATTTGGGGGGTACAAGTGTTTTTTTGTTATTGTTGTTAAATGGATGAATTATATAATGGTGAAGTTAGGGCTTTTAGTGTATCTATCACCCAAATAGTTTATATTATACCCTATAGGTAATTTTTGATCCCTTGCCCCTTCCAAGTCTCCAAAGTCTATTATACAACTCTGTATCATCATGCATACCATTGTTTAGCTCCTATTTGTTAGTGAGTGCATGTAGTATTTACTTTTCCATTCCTGAGACACTTCACTTAGTATAATGGCTTCCATGGCTATCCAAGTTGCTGTGAAAGACATTATTTCATTCTTTTTTGTGGCTGAGCAGTATTTCATGATGTGTGTGTGTCTGTGTGTGTGTATATGTGTATGTATGTATAAACACATTTTTTTAATCAAGTTATCAATTGATGGTCACTTAGGTTGATTCCATATCTTTGGAATTGTGAACTGTGCTGCAATAAACATGAGTGCATGTGTCTTTTTGATATGATGACTTCTTTTCTTTTGGGTAGATACTCAGTAGTGGGATTACTGGTTGGAATGGGAGGTCTACATTTAGTTCTTTAAGGAATCTTCATACTATCTTTCATAGAGGTTGTCCTAATTTATAGTCTCCCAACAATGTATAAATGTTCCCTTTTCGCCACATCTGTGCCAACATCTATTGCTTTTTTTTATTTCATCATATTATGGGGGTACAAATATTGTTAAGGTTACAAATATTGCCCTCGCCACCCCTCCCCCCCAGTCAAAGCTTCTAGCAAGTCCATCCTCCAGGTGGTGCGCATGGCACTCATTATGTAAGTATACACCGTCCCCTCCTCCCCCCTCCTACCTGCCGGACACCTGATAAATGTTTGGGTTTTTTTGACATTTTGGTTACATTTTATATCTTTGCCTCTCCCTAGCAAGGGTTAAAGGTATGCCCTTCCCCTCCACAATGCTCACCACATCCCTAAGATGTGGGTCTACCCCTCACCCCTGAATCCCTGGTGAACACTACCACCATTTGAGCACCATAGTTTTAATCAGTACCAATTTGATGGCAAGTACATGTGGAGCCCATTTTTCTGATCTTGTGTCGCCTCACTTTGGATAATGGGCTTAAGCTTAATCCAGGATGGTATAAGTGGTGCTAGCTTGCTGTCATTTCTTAGAATTGAGTAATATTCCTTTGTGAACATACACCAAATTTTAAGTATCCACTCATGAATTAATGGACACTTGGGTTGTCTCCATGTCCTTGCAATACTGAATTGTGCTGACATGAGCATTCGGGTGCAGATGTCTTTATAATAGAATGTCTTATGTTCTTTTGGGTAGATGCCTAACAATGCTATTGCTGGGTCGAATGATATTTCTATTTTTAGCTGTTTGAAGTATCTCCAAATTCTTTTCCACAAAGGTTGCACTAATTTGCAGTTACATTGCAGTCCAGCAGTGTAAGAGTGTTCCTGTCTCTCCACATCCTCACCAGCATTTGCTGTTTTGGGATTTCTTGATACAGGCTGGATAGCTACTTGCAGAAGAGCAAATCAGGATCCCTACCTCTCACCTCTCACGAAAATCCACTCAAGATGGATAACAGATTTAAACCTAAGGCATGAAACCTTAAGAATCCTAGAAGAAGATGTTGGGAAAACCCTATCAGACATTGGCCTAGGCAAAGAATTCTTGAGGAAGACCTCCTAGGCAATCACCGCAGCATCAAAAATAAACAAATGGGATCGGATCAAATTAAAAATCTTCTGCACAACCAAGGAAACTATCATTAGAGCAAGTAGACAACCCATCTATCTATTGGTTTTTGGCTTTTGAAAAATGGCCACTCTGACAGGGGTGATGTGGTAGGTATCTCATTGTGGTTTTAAATTACATTTCCCTGATGATTGGTGACGTTGAGAATTTTTTCATATGTTTGTGGGCCATTTGTGTATCTTCTTTTGCAAAATGTCCATTCATGTCTTTTGCCCACTTTTTGATGGGGTTATTTGTTTTCTTCTTGATGATTTGTTTGAGATCCTTATAGATTCTGGATATTTGTCCTTTATCCACTGAATAGTTTGCAAATATTTTCTTCCATTCTGTAGGTTGTCTATTTACTCTGTTAGGTATTTCTTTCGCTTGTGTGTAAGCTTTTGAGTTTAATTAAATCCTGTTTATTTATTTTTGTTTTGTTAGATTTGCTTTTGTGGTCATAGTCATAAATTCTTTGCCAGGTTAATGTCCAGTAGAGGTTTCCTAACTTTTTCTAGAATTTTATGGTTTCAATATCACATGTAAGTCTTTTATCCATCTTGACTTAATTTTTTATATGAGAGAGAAGGATCCAGTTTCATTTTTCTGCATCCTGCTATCCAATTTTCCCAGCACCACTTGTCGAATAGGGCATCCTTTTCCCAGTGTATATGTTTGTCTGCTTTGTCAAAGGTCAGTGGGTTGTAGGTGTATGGTTTTATTTGTGAGTTCTCTATTCTGTTCCACTGATCTATGTGTCTACATTTATATCAGTACCATGCTGTTTTGGTTACTAGATCCTTGTGATATAATATGAGGTCAGATAATATGATGCCTCCAGATGTGTTCTTTTTGCTTGAAACTGCTTTGGCTCTTCAGGCTCTTTTTTTATTACATATGAAATGTAAAATTGTTTTGTCTAATTCTGTGATAAATGACATTGTTATTTTGATAGGACTCACATTGAATCTGTAAATCACTTTGAAAAGTATGGATATTTTAACAATATTTATTATTCTAATTGATGAGCATGAGATGTTTTTTAATTTGTTTGTGTCATCAACAGTTTCTTTCACCAGTGTTTTGTAGTTCTCCTTGTAGAGATCTTTCACTTCTTTGGTTAAGTGTATCCCTAGGTATTTTTTTTGTAGCTATTGTAAATGGTTAAGTTTTTTCTTTGTTTCCAGATTGCTTATTATAGGAATTATAGAAATGCCACAGATTTGTGTACCCTAGTTTTGTAACCTGAGACTTTACTTAATTGATTTATCAATTATAGGAGTCTTTTGGAGTAGTCTTTAGGGTTTTCTAGACATAAGATCATATCATTTGTAAACAGGGACAGTTTGATCCCTCTTTTCTGATTTGGATGCCTTGTTTTCTCTTACTGGATTGTGCTGCCTAGGACTTCCAGTACTATGTTGAATACAAGTGGTGGAAGTGGGTAACTTTGTCTTATTCCAGTTCTTAGGAGGAATGCTTTAAACATTCCCCCATTTATGTAATGTTGGTTGTGGATTTGTCATTTATGGCTTTGATTATTTTAGGTATGTTCCTTCTATGCTGAGATTGTTAAGGTTTTTATCATGAAGGGGTGCTGAATTTTATCAAATACTTTTTCTGTATCTATTGCAATAATAATATGGCTTTTCTTTTTAATTTTGTTTATGTGTTGAATCACATTTGTTGATTTACATATGTTGAATCATTCTTGCATCTCTGGAATGAAATCCACTTGATTTTGGTGGATTAGTTTTTTGATGTGCTGTTGGAGTTTTTATCTTTACTTAGATGGTTTACTTTCACTTTCACTACAATTAAAAGGAAGTCGAAATAGTAGACATGCTGATGCAGAAAATTAAAAAAATATTATGACCTCTTCTTTTATTTCTGCCTTTATCATACTTCATATTTTTATTTTAAAATAAACCTTTTAACAGTTCCCTCTCTTTTTGCAGACATTTGAAAAATTATATTTTCTATTGTTGGTTTTATTTTAATCATTCTTAAAAAAGCATTCTACTGGTAGGACAAGGAAATTCTGGTAAGCAATTAACAACACATTTTTTTTAATTGTAGAATTTGTGTATTACCTTTGGCTCAGAAATGTTGCTTCTAGAAAATTAACTTGAAAAAATAGTCTTGTGTTATTCCAATATATCACTAGAAAGAGAGACAGTATGGGGCTATTTAATCATAGGTAAGTGCCAGGATGTATGTGAGGTGCTACATTTCATCACAAATATTATCTCTTTATAATCTCGATAAATAGAAGTCACTCTAAAGGACTGCAAAACTTTAGATGAATTTTTTAAAATAAAATGTTTTATGTTGATAGTTCTACCATTAAAAAAATATAGGTTAGAAATTTTTCTTGGCCACATTTACTTTTAAGATTTCTATATTGAAATTCTCCTTTTATTTTAAATAGCAATAAGGTTTCATAAGTATTAATAGAATTCTTAGAGAAAATATCAGAAATCTTGCCTACCTACCCAAATTTTTAAATACCCTTATTCTCACTGAGAGAAGAGAGAATGTACTGATCTGTTTTGCTCCCATGTCTTACTTGTACTCTACCAGGTTGGAAATTTAGAACCCTTCTAAACCAAGGCTTTTTAGGTTAGTTATTTCAGATTTACAATTTAGTACTCATGAAGCACGTTTATAGTAGAATTAATGGATCATTTGATGTAAGTTTGCAAGGCAAGTAAAGCAAGTCAAAAACTTACTTAAATGAAAATTTAAGTTACACTTTCATTGCACTGAAGGAAGTGGGTTGCCATTAATTGCAGCAGTCAAATGCACTTTCTTATCACAAAGGTGTTCCTTGTCACTTCAGTAAGTTGTGGACTTGAGTTCCAATACCTCTGTGGAAATTATAATTCTTGACCTCAGCTCTCAAAATGAGAAGGGCATTAGTAGCCATCTTTAAAATCAAATCACTTTTGGGTAGTGCTATTCACTAAAAATTCCATTTAAAGTATTTTTCATGACTAGACTATAGTAGACTGTTGCAGAGCCTGAGAATATTCATTGGTACTGGCAATTGCAGCCTGACTCTAGTTAGCCTAACTTGACTGATGAAGTTAAAATTATGCTTTGGCATACCCAGGGATGATCAGATGCCTAAGAATTCAGGAATCTGGGCTTTAAAAGATGTTTTAGTCAAAACCAGCAATGTTTTCCCCCTTTTAAAGGTTGTTTCTAGTTTAAAACTGCGAATTTGAACCTTGAAATGAGGATTTCTCAGTGGCAAATCGCACATTGATGCAGTTAATTTTCACAGTTTTCCTTGATAGCATCACATTTTTTAGCTACTAAAGGAAATCCTGGCAAATTAAGCAACTCTAGGGGTCAAGGTTGTGGGAGGATTGAAGGGTTGAAGTGAATTTGGCAAAGCCCAAATCAATGGAAACTCAAGCAAATATGTGTTAAAGTTATCTATTTTAACCAAACTTTGTCTGTAGCATATTATCTGCCTATTTCATTTATTTCAAATGAAGTGGATCATTTGAATACAGGACATTAAACTTCAGGAATTATAACCACAACTAAAAGCCACATGCACATGAAAAGAGTTACACAATTTTGTGGCACCATTTGGACAATTTTCGCTTTCTTTTTTGTGGCATTGTCAATACTTAGGCTATTTTATTTTCAGTATTTCTTATGTGTAAATGCTCTGTTCTCCCACTGCAAATTAAATAATCCATGCTGCTTTAATGGAGATGCATTATTTGAAACAAATTGGTTATTCTCAATATTGAATTCAAAGTCAACCTTATACATTTTGAATTACTCAGACCAGCTTTTTCACTCACCAGCTGCTAGATCATAAGCATGCCATTTGAACTCAGAGATTTGAATCTGTTACCAATTAAATGGGACCAATGTGATCAGGCCTGTCCTGACATAGTGTGGAGATCGATTATGCAAGGTCTGTGACCACTGTGAAGTACAGTACAAATGCTGTGTGTTAATTATTGATAAGCACTGCAGGTTTTTCCTTTGAAAACATGTTTGAAACCCACTGATGCACCCCCTGAAGATGAGTAAATCTGAACCACAGGCCATGACAGTTATTCAGGGTGGTGTGCTTATGGGAAGAGCTCAGATTTGGGAGTCAGACATGGCTCATTTAGACATTATTTAGGTGACTTCGTAGTCATGAGGCCGCAAGTCATTTATTCAGCCATTCTGAACTTCCGTTGGTTTTTGATTCATAAGAGTAAATAATAGTGCTATACTTAGGCCTATCAAATGTCAATCCCACTACCTAATTTACCTGTCAGGGAGACCAAAGTTGGAATTTCATAAGCAAAGTACATTCAGGACCCTACTTCCTGGACAGGCTACTTGGGATAAAAGTCAACCTGTTACAGAAAGAATCTTTAGCAATGTTAAAATGCTTAAATCACACATACTCTTTAAACTCTAATTGAATATATATGTATGTGTATATATATATAATTTTTTTTAAACAATAAATTCCTGGGATTTGTTTTTGACAAAACTTTAGTCCATGTAATGTACCTCAGTGCTGCTGTTGTGAGTCATTTTTGCTTTCAACAGTTTCAACCTGGCCTTTTCTTTACATTATGTTTGTTTTTATTCATTCATAGTGTTCTTATTTGGTGTTGGGCATTATGTTAGTGCTGGTAATACAACAAAGAGGAAAAAAGATACAATCCCTGCCCTAATAGTGCTCATAGTCAGCCACTAATGAACATCACTTCAATAAAGAGTAAAATGTAGAACTGCACCCGTGTCGAGTGCTCTTGCAGGAACACTACACTTGGATGGGAGAACTTTCCAACCCCATATACAGGGAACTTCTCTCACTTCACTCTTAAATCTAAGTGATTTGCAGACACTCCATGCATGAGAAACATTATGAGGTGCAAATGGGATTTTAACAACTAACGTCTAATATTGAATTTAAAAACTATTCCTCTCTGCAGAAAGGCTTTCCTTGATGACCTAAAGCCTCTAGCCTCCTCGCCCTAACCATGAACTTAATCCTTTTAATGGTGGCTCCCAACAGGCCAGTACCCAACTTGCACATCTGCATCACTCTGTCCCTGGCTTGTCACACCTTAATGCTGTCTTCAGTTTGCTAGTGTTTCCAAGTACCATAATCCCCATCCTTGAAAACCAGTTTTTCTATAATAGGGACTTCCATGTGACCATCCTTCCCAGTCGAAAGGTATGTGCCCCTGTCTGGGGCCACCTGCAGTTTGGCCATCTGTCTTGCTCCCAATGACATTTTCTCGTTTTCCCTGTGGACTGATCTGGAAGTAGGCTCGTGTTTCCTAATATAAATCTGTGATAACTGCCTCTCGGTCTTGCTCCTATACTCAAACCTCCAGCCTGGGTTCCTCCGTGATGGACTTCTTAGCAGGGTCTTGAATTTTCTGCACTGTCCTGTGCCATACTAATCCAGCTGGGGTTGGTGCCTGGAGAGTTGGTATAGGTGGTGGATATTTAAAAAGATTTAGATGGTCAGCTTTCTGAAGAAGGTGATATTTGAGTTTGTCCTTAAAACAGATTAAATTGAAATAGGGAGAGAAAAGGTAAAAGGCCTTTCTAGTTGACAGAATCTTGAGAGCATAAATGTTGAGGGGAAAATGCACAGTTTTACTGGGGAACAGTGAGTAACCCTGTAACCTGCTGGCTTCAGGATACATTTATCTAGTGCCTACCATGTACCAACCTCCTGCTCCACACTGGGAGTATAAGGACGACTAAAATAAACTCTCTCTTCTTCAAAAGGTGAAAGGGAAGTCAGATGTTATATATGGAAATTACAGGGATCTTATTATGGAGCTTTAAAGGGACAATAGGTTTAGATGTCATTCTTTAGGTAAACAAGAGTTTTTAATGCTGTTCTATGATAGTTTAAATAGAAAATATAAGACTTTTTTCTCAACCTTACTCTGTTATCTAGAATCAACCCTCTATGGAAGATACTTATGTCATGATAGCTACATTTATACTATATATATATATATATATATATATATATATATAGTTTTTCCTCTACAGAGCACAAATAACCTTGTAGGAAGTTACATTTCATGCAGCTAAAGCATTCTAAACTTTTTTCATGAAGTTCAGTCAAAAGCTTCAGTATATAAACATAAGTTTTGATGAGAAAATTTCATGTGATAGAAAATTAATGATAGAATAAAAGCACATTTTACTATGTAATTCTCATTTAATTAGAATGGAATTTCTGCTGTGAAATGGTGTTGATCACTAAAACATACACTCTTTATAAAATTAATCTGTCTCTTTATCTCTCATACACACGCACATCCATACACAAATGCATAGTTTCATATACATAAACACAACTTTTTCCTCTACTCTTCAAATACACAAATGCATAGTTTCATATACATAAACACAACTTTTTCCTCTACATTCTTCCTTCAAAATAAAGCTCAAAAATTATCATATTTAGGCTTTTAAAAGTATTAAAGCTTTATTTTTATTTTAAATGTTTTGATTTGCATAAGTATTTCCAGTGTAATAGATATTTCTTTAACACATTCTGTCCTATAACTAAGCATGCTATAGTTTTCATTTTAAGTGGGCTCTGTACACACTTGTGCGGTCTTAGGGATCAGGAAAGATGAGGGTGAAAATGACGATTTTCATGTATGTGAAGAGTGTTAATGTGCTATTCTCTGTGATTGCCTTTGTAGGGAAGAAAATATTAATATAAAGTGATGGACTGTACATGTAGCATGTATTTCTTTCAGAACAGATTCTCCACTAGGGACTCTTACATAGGTTGCCTCCTCAAATTGGCTGTGACAAGCATTTTTATATTCCCATGTTATAGATGAGGGTAAAGATGCTAAGCCAGAGCTCAGCAGGTGACAGAGCTGGGACCTAAATCTCCATACATCTTCCTGCTGCCGTATCTCATTCTCTGACATAATTCAGGACCCTTTAGGGCAAATTGTCTTGCTGCTAAGGTCGGTAAATAGTACCATGGATTGGTAAAGGGTTTTGGCAACTAATTAATACATTAACAACATTTAACAAAGCCGGGCGCAGTGGCTCACGCCTGTAATCCTAGCACTCTGGGAGGCTGAGGCGGGCGGATTGCTCGAGGTCAGGAGTTCGAAACCAGCCTGAGCAAGAGCGAGACCCCGTCTCTACTATAAATAGAAAGAAATTAATTGGCCAACTAATATATATGGAAAAAATTAGCCGGGCATGGTGGCGCATGCCTGTAGTCCCAGCTACTCGGGAGGCTGAGGCAGAAGGATCGCTTGAGCCCAGGAGTTTGAGGTTGCTGTGAGCTAGGCTGACGCCACGGCACTCACTCTAGCCTGGCAACAAAGTGAGACTCTGTCTCAAAAAAAAAAAAAAAAAAAAAAAACAACAACATTTAACAATTCGAAAAAATCTTTTTGTGTCAAATAGCTTAGGTGTATATATTTCTGCCTAAAGAATGAAAAATAGACAAGGTAGCCTTTAATAAGGCGAGAATGCCATGAGAAGATTTTTAAATAAATAAATAGTTTGCACTTTCAAAGGATAAACGAATTCACTCATGCCTCAATAGGATAACGAGGCGATGCTTGGCTCTCTAGACCCTCTCTTATGCTTTAAGTGGGGAGTTGTCTCCATTCCTCGTGGATACCACATTTATGTGTGTGTGTGTGTGTATGTGTGTGTGTCTAAAATGGGCTTTTCTATCCCTTTCTCCTATCAGATGCCAATGGGAATGAGGACAAAAATATTCTAGGGCTATCAGCTTCTTCTGGCTTCTCAGATGATCCAGCAGGTGGATGCCCCACTTGACAGCACTAGTCACAAGCACCCAGGGCCCCACGCAGCTACTGAGCAGGTGCCTGTGCCAACGCTTCAACAGAAGTGACAGTGAGCAGGGCTGGTGGCTCCTGTGCTGGTCCCCAGAAAGCCTTGTCACAGGGAAATGGTAGGAAAGGCGATCTAAAATCTGTTAGATAAGCAAGCTTCCATTGTCAACCCTCGAGTTTCCAAACTTGAGTAATTTTTGTTTAATGTTCAAGGGAGAATGAAACAAAGGAAAAGCTCCCTGAATTACTTTAAAACGTTATAAAAGCCTCCGTTTTGGCAATCTATAGCTGCTACTGAAAATGTAGGCACTTAAAGCAGATCACAACAGGTGAACTCAATCAAACGTTCATGTGTGAAATATAAGCTCAGTTGTAAGCCGTTCTGAAGAACTATTATGCCAATAAAGAGCAAATGGTAATGGATTTTTTTTTCCTGTGAGGCACAAATGGGGACTTTATAATTTACTTCTTATGGGGCCAATTGAAAAAACCCATTGTGATCTACTGTGGAGTACCCCTGCTTTAAAAAATATCAATTACTTGGTTTTGCAATTAAAAACATAAATTAACTATGCTTTATTTTATATTACATTTTCTAGAATCATAAAGGTGAATAAAGTACTATATCCATACTTTGCAGGACCTTTTATCATTTCTCAATGTGTGAAACTTTAATTAAGTTTGCTTTTTCTTCCCCTTGGCATTGACAATTTTTTCTGTAGTTAAAATTGCTACCGATTTTTTTTCTGTATGAGGACCTTTTGAAATACTGAGAATCCGTTTTGTTCACCATTCACCAAGACATTTTTATCCTTCCAATCAAATTCAGGGTAAAATTTTACTCTTAGCCTGAAGCTTTAAGTATGCGTAAATCATCTTTGTACAAAGATGTCTTCTACTATTTCCTTCCCTACAAGAGTCAAGTATCTAATCCTTTAGGTTTAGGAAGTACTGCTTGACTAGATGGTGCATTCTTTAAATTTAAAAAGTTATAAATTAAATAGAACAAGGAAAGGAAGTAGTGTCTGGCAACATAAAGGTACATCTTTTCCTGAAGCCTCCCCCAAAGTAGGCGAAATGACCAGTTATCCAAATAGTTGAAGTGAATGCACTCACTCTAGTCTAGGACTCTGATAGATGGAGTGCATGGGCTGATCTGCAGCCAAGACCAGAGCCCAGTTCTCTTGACTGCTAACTTAATGCTCTTTGCACTACAAAATAGTGGGCAAATGTTTATATATACATGAGTGTTCCCCAGGCATGAATATCTTCTTAAAATTTTTGCTGATCTATAGGTTGCTTTTTTCTTCTTCTAACTTCTGGCTAAACTCCATCAATTTTAAGTTAAGAAGTTCCTTGGTTAAGGAGGATAAGAAAGCTGGAGTTTCCACCTCACTCCAGTAACGTGATGGCCTTTGTCTTTAGGAACTGTATTGCATTCAGGTATGAGTTAGGACCTTGCTTTAGTACAGCTGACCCTGGAACAGCGCAAGGGTTGGGGCACTGACACTCTGTGCAGTTGAAAATTTGCATACAACTTTTGACTCCCCCAAAACGTAATTACTAGTAGCCTACTGTTAACTGGAAGGTTTACTGATAACAAAAACAATTGATTAATATATATTTTGTGTATGTATTATATACTGTATTTTTATAATAAAATAATATAGAGAAAAAAATTATTAAGAGAATCATAAGGAAGAGAAAACATATGTACTACTCATTAAGTGGAAGTAGATCATCATAAACGTCTTCATCCTTATCTTCACACTGTGTAGGCTAAGGAGGAAGAGGAAAGTTTGCCCTTGCTGTATCAGGCAGGGGTGGCAGAGGCAGAAGAGGTGGAGAAGTGGAAGGGGAGGCAGGAGAGGCAGGCACATTTGATGCAACTTTGTCAAAATACATAGTAATCTCTCTGATTTTTTTTTTTTTTTTTGCTTTTTGTTTCTTTAAAAATGTTTCCATATGGTAGTTTCAGTGCCCATACTACAGAAGAGCCTAAGTTGTAAAAGAAGTCAAAAGCAGTCTTGAAAAATCGGAACCTTTCTACCAATTTGTCTAATCTCACTTTGTTTCCAGCACTGGTTCTTCTACGTCATCTTTCTCATCATCTGGCACTGGGTCAGAGCACTCGTATCCCTCATGTTAACTTCTTCTGTTAACTCCTCAAGTGCATTGTCCAGGGTCATGTCTTAAAACCCTTCACCCCCCACATTTTTGCCATATCCACAATCTCATTCATGATTTCCTTGATGGCTCTGTTGTAAATCCTCTGAAGTCATGCACAACATCTGGACAGTTTTCTCTAGTAGGAAAATTTATTGTTTTGGTCTTGATGGTTTTCATGGCTTTTTCTATAGCAACAATGGCATCTCCAGTGGTGCAGTCCTTCTAGATTTTCATGATGTTCTTTCTATCAGGGTTCTCTTCCATGGCATTCACAACCCTTTCCATAGAGCATCATGTGTAATAAGGTTTAAAAATCCTTATGAGCCCCTGATCTAGAGACTAAAGTAGAGACATTGTGTCTAGGGGCAAGTAGATCACTTCAGTGCCTTTGGTGTTGAACTCATGGGGTTCTGGGTGGTCAGGGGCATTATCCAATATCAAAGGAACTTTCAAAGGCAATCCCTTACTAGTAAGGAATTTCCTGACTTCAGGGACAAAGCGTCCATGGACCCAATCTAGAAAAAGTGTTCTTATTGTCCAGTCCTTCTTGTGGTGTAATCAAAAGACCATCAACTGGTATTTACTTTTGCTTCAAGGCTTGGGTTTCGCAGTTTTATAGCTAAAGGCAGTCCTGATCATAAACCCAAATGCATTTTCACAAAACAGTAAGAGTTAAACTGTCTCTTCCTGCCTTCAATCCTGGTCCTTGCTTCCCTTCCTTACTAATAAATGTCCTTTGTGGCATTTTTTTCAGCATAGTGTACTTTTGTCTGCATTAAAGACCTGTTCAGGCAGATATTCTTTCTCATCAATGATTTTTTTTTGATGGCAGACTCGTCTGCTGCCTCTTGGTTGGCAGAAGTTGCTTCTCCTGTTGTCTTGACATTTCTTAACCAAACCTTTTACTAAAATTATCAGACAATCCATTGCTGGCATTAAATTTTGTAGCTTTAGATCCTTAACCTTCCTTTTTCTTTAAGTTGTCATATAATGACTTCAATTTTTCTTGAATTATATTAGAGTCCATAAGCACGCATGTCTTACAGCAATCCTACGCCTACATAGAAGCTGCATTTGCAATATGAGATAAAAAGGTATTTTGCAAAAAGTGCAACATTTTTGCTCCTGCTATTGTGGCTTCATGGAATGCTTCATGAATTGCCTTTTCTTTCTTATCAATGGTCCTTACATTGGATTCATTTATCTTGAAATGGTGGACAAGCTGCAGACCTCAATCTATTGTACATACCAAGCAATTCAACTTTTCCTTTTAATGTCATGACTTTTCTCTGCTTTTTGGGAGCACTGCATATGGGTCCTTTGGTGTTATTCAAGGTTCACAGTATTGCACTAAGCACTATGAAAAATATGCGAGAACTGCAAAAGAGCACTTTTTTTTACTGTGATATGCAATTTACTGTATATCATAGATATGATTAGCATCATATGACTTTCCTTTTAAGTGGATACATGCAACACTTCAGTTTACCCTAATAGCAACAGAGGGGTGGCTATGAAATTATTGCAATAGTACAGTATGTACTCCAGTTAATTTTATGCAGTTATGGTATAATATTGCAACTTTATGTTTGATCGCATTTTTCTTGGTTGCAAATGGAACTATATAAGGTTACTAAGTTTTAATTTTTTAAAGGAGTTTTGTGTATATTTGATAGTAGTTACTGATAAACTAGTATATACATATATTATGCATTCATGATATACTTATCTTTACTTAATTCTTTCAACATTTCTACTCTACATGGCTCATCTGTGAGTTTTTTCAAATTGTCACAAATCTCCAAAATATTTTCTGATATTTTCATTGAAAAAAATTCTATGTATAAATGGAGCTAGGCAGATCAAACCTGTGTTGTTCAAGGGTCAACTGCATTTTGAGCAGGATCCAAAGATTGTGTCTTCAGATGATTTTCTTAAATCCAAGAATTTGATGTAGGCAAGGAAAACAACATAATATAAATAGCTTTCACTAAAAAGTCATTATCATATATGCAATGCCTCAGAAGTCCACTAAGCTTTAGGGTTCAGAGATTGCAGATTCCAAAGTATAGCATCAGAGCTAACAAGTAGGATTACAGTGGGACCTCCTAAATAAAGGATAAATCAAAGATCTATCAGATATGATTGTAGTTTGTTATAAAAGACCGCTTAGTAATTATAATTGCAATTACTACATAGAACTGTTTAATAGTGTTTTGTATGTAGTAGGTGACTTGTAGATTTCTGCTAAATTCATTCATCCTGGAAATGTCCATTTATTGAAAGTCCCATTACCCACAGGACAGGAGAATCTTTCAGGAAAATATATGGCATAATGTCAATTTATAATCTAAAGTGCAAGAGTTTTACCAGTTTCCCAGAGGTATAAATTCTCCTTAAGATATCTCCATATTGCTTTCCACAGAGGTTGAACTAGTTTGCAGTCCCACCAGCAGTGTAGGAGTGTTCCTCTCTCTCCGCAACCACGCCAGCATTTATTGTTTGGAGATTTTTTGATAAAGGCCATTCTCACTGGGGTTAAGTGATATCTCATTGTGGTTTTGATTTGCATTTCCCTGATGATTAGAGATGTTGAGCGTTTCTTCATATGTTTGTTGGCCATTCTTCTGTCTTCTTTAGAAAAATTTCTGTTCAAGCAATATGGAGATACCTTAAAGCGATACAAGTGAATCTACCATTTGATCCAGCAATCCCATTGCTGGGCATCTACCCAAATGATCCAGTGACACTCTACAAAAAAGACACCTGCACTCGAATGTTTATAGCAGCACAATTCATAATTGCAAGGCTGTGGAAACAGCCCAAGTGCCCATCAATCCAAGAATGGATTAATAAAATGTGGTATATGTATACCATGGAGTACTATTCAGCTCTAAGAAACAATGGTGATATAGCACATCTTATATTTTCCTGGTTAGAGCTGGAACCCATACTACTAAGTGAAGTATCCCAAGAATGGAAAAACAAGCACCAGATATATTCTCCAGCAAACTGGTATTAACTGAGTAGCACCTAAGTGGACACATAGGTGCTACAGTAATAGGGTATTGGGCAGGTGGGAGGGGGGAGGGGGCAGGTATATACATACATAATGAGTGAGATGTGCACCATCTGGGGGATGGTCATGATGGAGACTCAGACTTTTGGGGGGAGGGGGGGAAATGGGCATTTATTGAAACCTTAAAATCTGTACCCCCATAATATGCCAAAAAAAAAAAATTCTCCCTAAGAGTGCTTCCCCAATGGATATCATCGTTGTCATAATCACCTACACTACCATCGTTTCTCTTTATTGAGTGCTTACTTATGCCAGGCCCTCTGTAGATGTTCTCTTATTTAACTCTCAGTCATAACTCAGGAGAGTGCTATTACTCACCTCAATTCACAAATGAAGACATGAAAGGCCAGATTGCAAATTGTGTAAAATCAGATAAATCACTCTCTCCAAATATCAGTTGGTTCCTCTGTGAAGAAGTTGTAATAATACACATTTCTCATTATTGTCTTGAAAATTAAAAATTTTTAAAAATGAAAAGCTCCTAATAGAGCAATCTCTTGAAAAACAGTAACTATGATTATCTGTAGAGTATCTGGAAAGGACACTACTCATTAGGCAAGAAATACTAGAGTATAAAGAATATCGATGCTAATTTATGATTGTTCTACCAACTCAATGTGTTATTTTAAGTTAATTGATTTATATATAATTTTCAAAATAAAATATAAATATGAGCAATAATAATGAATACATGAGTGAATATAATAACTCTTGCTTCTTGACCTTATATGGTTATTGGGGGAAAAGTTAAATGCATTAATAAAATATGCATTATTATTAGAATGGCTGACATGGAAAGGCAGCAGGATACAGTTGAACGCCTGCTGGTCTTAGAAGACCAGACTTTCAGCACTAACTTTGACATTTACTGTATGGTCATGAGCAAGTTGCTTAATTTCTAAGTCCCAGTTCTCTTATCTGAAAAATATGGGTTATCCATTCATGACACCCAGATTACTGTAAAGACCAATTGAAATAGTTCACTTGGAGTTTCCAAATTGATACATGAGAAAGAGAGAGAGTCAATAAATCATGAGTCCCATGTACTTATATTATGCTCCTCAAAGCATAGGGATGTACGTGAAAGGTCATAATGAATATAGTAACATGTTCTATTAATTTATATAATCATCTTCACAGATGGTCACAAGTACACTGGACAGGCAGGTGACATAATTGAATTGAGTGTAATGCAACAGGATATGGTAGATTCTATAGTACATGGGAGCATTCTTAGCCCATTAAAAGCAGGAAATTATCAACCACTACTTAGTTTAACAAGATGAATATTGCCACATGGTACCATGGGGCACATGGGATAAGGGCCCATGTGACTTTTTAATAAAGTTGCAATATTAGGTTTATTTTTGGGTGGGGTTTATGTCCCAAACATGGAGCTGATCAAATAAAAATATGTCTATGGTAGATTGGACATGGAGGTGGCCCCATGTTTGCCTTCTGATTGAAAAGTCACTGTCAGCTTCTTTCTGCACCTTTATTAAACACCCTGTCTGCATGGAACTGTCATGTGAAGCACATTCAGTGGTTCATCTTACCTTCAATGTCAGTGCTTACATTAAGGAAAGAAGCATTATTTTATGAAGGACACGTGAATGGATGTGTTTTATCATCACTTTTGTTCCTCTGAAGTAGGATCCTACTTATAATTGGGAGGAGAAAAAAGCTGTAGGCTTTCCATTATAATAATATTCTCCCAGGTTGGCACACATTTTGGTGATGCTCTGGAGCTTTGAGAAAGTTACTTAACCACTTTCCTCATCTATAAAATGAAGGTATTGGATTAGATTAAATCTATAGTGGTTTCCACCTCTAATATTCCATGATTCTATAGTGAAATTGGTAGTAATTATAATTTGAAACGTGCTCTTCATTGTGCTTTTCTATTTTATCTTGAGAAAGGAAAAGCAGATAACTCTACTATAGCTTCTTGTTGTATCTTGCGACAAAAAGATTTCCCATTTATACAAATAAAAAATTGTTTTCAACAATTTTCCCATGGGCCAGGGTATTTTTAGCCATGGATAAATTTAACTCATATGCATTATTGTTTAATGACATTGTGAGGTATCAGAGTAAATTATTACCTGTTACCATAGAACACTGACTTTTAATTTAGTTCAATAATTTTCTGAAACATTTAGTTCTAAATAGTTATAGACTTTTACTAATTTGGCACTAAAAAAAATGTAATATCTGCTTCTGTGAATTAACATTTACATTCCAAATGTTATTGTGAAGGTTCTACATATTAGATAAAATGGCTTGGTCTTTATAAATGTATTTTGGGACCCCGAAAGTGTTTTTGTTTTTCAAATTAATTTACACTTGATTATTCCTAACATATGACACCTATTAGATTGCCTTGTGTTTGTTCATTTGAAATTTAGCCACAATTTAATAGCTGAAGATTATACTTGGGGCATGGATTTATTTCATGAGTTTTGAAAAAAAAAAACTAATAAAAATTTGTTTGAAGTATTTTGTCACTGCCTATTCGGTCCATAACAAAGGTAATGTGATAAGTAAAAAATGGGCGGGGGGGATGTCAAGCATACGTGGACTAACTGCAGTTGACACCTGATTAGCCACTTTTGTCTACCCTCCATGACACTGCACACAAAGTCCTACTTTAAGCCCTTTATAATCATGATATAAATTAACCTGAACATAAGGTCATCCACAGGAAAGCAAAAGATACAGCGTCATAACATGCACTTTTGTTTATTTTATTTTTAATTAACTAATAATAATTGTATATCTGTTTGGGGTGTGGAATGATCAAGTTATGGTAGTTAGCATATCCATCCCCTGAAATATTTACCATTTCTTTGTGGTGAGAGCAGATAAAATCCTCTCTCGGCTGTTTTGAAATGGGGGAGTAGGTGGACAGGGAAAAAGGGGAGATGTTAGACAACATATGCTTTAATTACCTTAATATCACTCAATAGAGAGACTTGACCAATGGAATGCTAGGTTCTCACCTAACATTTGATTCCTTTTCCCTTGGAGAAAATGAACAGGGAGAAATAAATAAATAAAATGCCCTTTTCAGCACTTCACTGAGGAAAAGAGGTTTTGGCAGATGTGACTTCCATATTAGGGCCAAGGTGGTAAATGAGGAGAGATGAAAGTGCCCCTATTTGACTACCCCAGGACAGCCTCTGCCATGCCAGTCCGAGGGAATTGTACTCTCTGGGCTGCCCTCTTTTTGGGGTACAGAAAAGTTTCATATCACTGAGTAATTATCACATTCCTCATCCTGAGATCTTATATTAATGATAAACATATTTTCAGAAAAGGGAAACTAGTAGATTTGTGGCTCTGTGTTGCAAATCTGGGTATGGGAGCACATACAGGTGGGTCTGAAAGAAAAATGATTCAAGGTCTCTGCTCTCCACAAGAAGCAGAGTAGCTGTTTATAATGTAGCTTCTTGATTCAGTTTAGTAGTTGAGGGGGATGCAATTAAGTTTCTTGGCCTCATCATTTAGTATGTAGTAGCAGTAATGCCTTATCTTTGATAATTAATGTTATTTTGTCTAGTTTTTATTGTTGTCATTGTTTGTTGTTGTTGTTTGTATTGAGAGTACTGGCCATTCAGTTCAGTCTGGGGAGAGCCTGCTTGACCTTTGTTTCTTCTCCAGGGACAGTTCTGGGGACAACAGTCACCTGTATAGGCACATGTACCTTTCTCTTTGGGCATCCTGGGAACTTTTCTGGACTGTTCCATGAAGGCCAGGTTTCTCCTATAGCCTTACTGGTCAAAGGGCTGCCTTTATTTAAAACAGTCCTTTAAAGGGACTTCAATGAAATGGCACTAATTTGGTTGATGAAAATAAAGATTCAAGTCAGGATATAAAATAAGGCCAAAGCCATGAGACAACATTAAATAAAAAGACTGAGCATTTAAGATTACATTGGGAATTAGAAAATAGATGAAAGGCAAGAACTGAAGAAAAGGAAAGGCAGCATTTAAATGAAGACATGTAATATGCATACAATGAAGAAAGAAAAGATATACAGAAATGGAAAAAATTAGGAAAGTTATGAAATCCTATGGATAAGAAGTGAAATGCATATAAAATATAATTTTAAAATAGATTTTAGTGAAAATAAGACAATGATGAAAGTAAGAGCAAGTGAAAATTTTTGAAATATAATTTTCAGATTACAGTGGAGGATGTTAAATATTAAGTAAATTTTTAGAACCTCCCATTGTTTAATGTAGTATGAAGAGAAGTGTGTGTGTGTGTGTGTGTGTGTGTGTGTGTGTGTGTGTGTGAAAAACAATAGATTCATTTAGGAAATATACGTAGTGTCAAAAATGTCACAAACATTTTCTCATGCTTCATCAAGTTATATTGGTGCCTGGCTCATTCTCTACCAATTGCAATTATGTTTCTTTGGCACATTAATCACTGACTGTCTCTTAGTGACAACAATGACAACACTAACAACAATGAAAAAACATTCACTAGACAACTTGACAAAGTTATAATTAAAGCCCAAAAAAACATATTGGTAGAAAAATTAAGATTGATAAAAGGTGAGAGCTGCCAAATATTTCAACATTCTAATAGATTAAGTCTATGAGAAAAATTTGTAGGTAAACTCTATACTTTTGAAAATTGTTATTACTGATTGTTCTACTCTGAGCAGTAGTTAAATTTATTGGCAATTACTTAACTGCATAATAATTCAAAATTATATAAACATGTAACGAAGAGATATTTATTATATCATCATAAAGAGCATTTTCTTCCTTTCAAAAATGTGTGTGATTTGAATGAGACTTTTGTAGAGTGAAGTTCACTTTTAGGGCCCATTTGCAAGTTTAAGAATAGAATTTAGATAAGTATTTTGATGCAAGATTTGTTAGTAGAAAAAAAAAAGATAAGTTTCATTAGTAATAATAATGAGAAGTTGAAATATTAAATTATTTGGGGAACCTATATGTTGGCTATATTAACTTCAAAAAGTCATCTTGCTTATTTGGACACTTCATTACACAAAGAAATGCATAAATGTATTATAGTCATTGAACCATTAAATGGGAGTCCAGTAAGCCATTAAAATTAACAGATCATCCAGGAAAAGGATAGATATAGCAGGAAAAAAAACCGTATGTTGATTAGCTGTCAAAGTGTTGCATCTGTTTGTCAAGATGAACATAGAAACAACTAATTTTGGTAATTGTCTTTCCATGTTATCATCCTAATTAATGTGTGTTGTCATCTTTAAAAACTGCAGGTTAGATTTAAATAAAAATATTCTAACTACTGTCTTCAAAAATATTAAAAATGAAATATATGACTTAGAGTTAAGGAGAATTGATTTTATATTCAGCACTCTCGGTCTCCTGGACTACAACAGCAGCACAAATCTTCATGTGGACAATGTGCAGAAGTGTTAGTTTGTTGGCATGAAAGGTTAAATGAAAAGGTAAGAAAGACTATCACAGTACAGGACCCTATAATGTTGCAGTAGAATCTCTGTTCATAGTTCATGGGAAATGTAAATTAAATATCATTAGCTACAAAGAGACATCTAGGTAATGCATACCTACTATTTTCTTAAAGGACTGAAATGTTTTCCTTTGTAATATAATGTAATATTCCATGGTTGGTGTTGAGGAAGTATATAAAGATTTTCTCCTAAGTGTAATTCTGAAAGTTTTACAGTTTTAACTCATATATTTAGCTTGATCTGCAATTTTGTATTACTTTTGTGTATGCTACGAGGAAAATGTCAGAGTTATTTTTTTCCGTGTTGATATCTGACTATCCTAATTCCATTTATTGAAAAGATAGTTTTTACCCCATTGAATTTCCTTGACATCTTTGTTGAAAACTAGTCTGCAATATAATAATTGTTGCTCTATTTCTGGGCTAAAAATTTTTTGCCTATTCTTATCCTATTTTCATACTACTTAATTAGTGTGCTTTTATTGTAAATCTTTAATATCAGCTAATTTGATTACTGTGATTTTGTTTTTCATTTCAAAATCATTTGGATTATTCTAGATCTTTGCCTTTCTATACAGATATTAACATTAGCTTGTCAAATTCTTCTCTAAAGACTGCTAGGACTTTGGTTATGACTGCATTGAATTTATAGTCAATTTTGGAAAAATTGACTTTTTAACAATGGTGAATTTTCAAGTCAATAAAGACAGTATATATATCTTCATTTAGATAGGTCTTCTTTAAATTTTTTCAGCAATATTTTATAGTTTTCAGTTCATAGGCTGCACATTTTTTGCTAAATTAATTCTTACGTATTTTACTTTTATGGTATTTGGTGGTGTTAAATAAATTTTTGTTTTATTTCTAGATTATTCATTTCTAGTATATATAACAAAATTCTTTTTTGCCTATTGGTCATAAATCCTGTGACTTTGTTAAACTCGTTAGTTTTATGGGCTTTTAAATAGATTCCTTAGGCTTTTCTGCATACACACAATATCATATGCAGATAAATGCACTATTATTACTTCCATTTTAACCTGTATGTCTTTCTTTTATTTCTTTTTTGCCTTCTTATTAATACTTGCTAGCAGTCATGAGAGTTGACATCCTTGTGTTTTTCTCAGCTTCAGGGGGAAAGCATTTCTGGTTTTTACCATTAAATATGAAAATGGCTTCATGTTTTTCACAGACACACTTTATTGGGTTTAAGAAATTTGTTTTTCTCTCATATGCTAAGAATTTATTTTGTCATGAATGGTGTTGAGTATTGTGAAATGCCTTTTCTTCTTCTACTAAGGTAATCCTTTATTAATAGTTATTTTATTACATTTAGATAATGTATTATGTTAATCTTTGCCTATTAAACCAAATTTGTATACAACAGAAAAATTCCACTTGTTCTTGGTGAATTATTACATATTTCTTAACTGGATTTCCTAATGTTTGTAAAGATTTATGAAAATATGTCTATGAAACAAGTTGAGAATAATCTCTGTAGAGATTTAATTTTCTTTTTAAGTAAGAGATCCAGCATTTTATGTTCAGTTTCAAAGGATTACTATTTTCTAGATGTTTATGTGAATTCTAGAACATTGTTTTTAATTTTAGTAAAGTTATTTACCCAAATTTCTACACACACAGGCACACATAAATCTATATGTACGTATAATTATATACATATTTTTAAATTTACTTTTAC
Source organism: Microcebus murinus (assembly GCF_040939455.1). NCBI lineage: Eukaryota > Metazoa > Chordata > Mammalia > Primates > Cheirogaleidae > Microcebus > Microcebus murinus. Next base: position 93,853,687 of record NC_134110.1, on the reverse strand, counting down.
TTTTTTTTTTTTTTCAGCATATATGGGGGTACAAATGTTTAGGGTATATATGTTGCCTTTGCCCCACATGAGTCAGAGCTTCAAGCGTGTCTATCCTGCAGACAGTGTGCACCACACCCACTAGGTCTGTATATATTCACCCCCTCCACCCCCTGCCATTTATCCAACACCCAATGAATGTTACTAGTATATGTGGACGTAAGTGTTGATCAGTTAATACCAATTTGATGGTGAGTACATGTGGTGCTTGTTTTTACATTCTTAGGATAGTTCACTTAGTGAAATGGGCTCCATCTCTATCCAGGATAATATAAGAGGTGCTAGACCCCCATTATTTTTTGTGGCTAAATAGAACTCCATGGTCTACATATACCACATTTTTTTAGCCCACTTATGTATTGATGGGCATTTGAGTTATTTCCTCATCTTTGCAATTGTGAACTGTGTTGCTATAAACATTCTACTGCATATGTCTTTTTTATAGAATGCCTTTTGTTCTTTTGGGTAGATGCCCAGTAATGGATTGCTGGATCAAATGGTAGTTCTACTTGTAGCTCTTTGAGGTATCTCCATATTGCTTTCCATAGAGGTTGTACTAGTTTGCAGTCCCACCAGCAGTGTAGGAGTGTTCCTATCTTCCCTCATTTATGCCAACATTTATTATTTCATGACTTTTTGATAAAAATTTTTTTAAAAAATATTATCATGTTGTTTTAATAGCACACCATGCAGAAATTAGTGCTTACATTAATATCAACCATTCAGTATAATGGTTAATATTAAACATAAAACAATCACTCTCAGAGCTGTTTTATTTCATCCTTATGATACTCTTATGATTATTGCCATTTTAGAAGCTTCTCTTGTTTGATTATTTCCCCTTTAAAGACCGAGGAAACTGAGCTTGGAGAAGTGACTTCAAAAGCCCCGTCCTCACATGGCTAAGCCATAACCTGGTGCTGAAGCCTGTTCTTATTCTCTCCTTAGTGCGTCATTGTCCTTCAAGACAATTATTCAATGAAAAGTTTAGTTTTTTCTTATGAAGGCAGTTTACACTGGAATATAAATGAATTTAAAATAATTAATTTTCAGACATCCCTTTTTTAAAGGGCAAGAGATTTCCTGAACACTGTTTAGTTTAAGGTACTAATATATTATCACAGTATTTTCATTTCATTTATTTGCTTAAACGAGGGTGGCCTGTAATTTATAGCAGAATAAATTTGATGTGGCAAATTCCTACTACCTAATTAGTCACTTACCATTTTAGCCCTACTTACCCTGTTTATTCTGCAGTAAACAAAAGAAAATTACCTTAGTAGTTTACACTTTATTCCCAGAACACTTCCTTTATTTATTTTGCTCTTGTAACTTTCTTTGTGTTGACTACCACTAGGAAAATGTCCCCCACCTACCACTCAGAGAAAGTTCTTCCTGTGGCTTTGTTTTCCGGGTACCCGATTATAAGGACTTATTTTGGCATGTGCTATGCCTAAACTGCCTTAACCTAAGTTTATCATTTAGAGGGAGAAAGGACTGGGGCCCTTGACAAGGCAGTGAGATATATATATAGTTGTTAGCAATTTCATGGCTCACCAGATGTAAACTAAATATTATTTTTAGTATTGGGATATTTGAGGTGTTCTTTGGGGTGTTCTAGAGGTATCATCTTAAAACTCCTAGCACAGAAGTGGCATGTCTGTTAGTAGGGCATCCTTCAATGATCTTTAAAATTCTAGAGTTTAATAGGAATGCTATTGGCCTCAATGCTCTAAAGATGCTGATCCTTGCTACCATCCTGATATTTAATTAGAGTAACAAATAAACTTTATGGTCCCATTTGTGCATTTTATTTCCTATTCCCTTTAAAAACAGAAGCCCTAAGCTTCTAAAATTCCCTTTGTTGTTTTGCAAAGTAAAGATATGATAGTATTAGAGTTGTTTATTTTGTTTAAATTAAGGGATTTCTACCTCAAAGAATGTACTTCTTTTTCTCAGGAGCACAAGCTACTCTACAGACAATAACTCATTTAGATCTTTCAAATTCTGCAGAGAGCTGTAGGTGATAAGTAGTGTATATGATTTGCAGGGAGAACAATTGAAATAGAGCAATGCCTAGAATTGCTTGAAGTCAGAGAGCTCAACTATAATAGAACTCAGAAGGAAGTCTGCGTCTCTTGACTCCCAATTAGTTCTTTGTCCACTAGATCACACTCCCTGCTCCTCAGTCCTTGGAGACTAGATGATAAATTTTATAAAATGCTAAGTCTGAATTACTTACAGTTTTTAGTGAGTATCTACAGATCCTGGTTCACATTCATATTGTTGCTATCCAACTGACGATGGGGTGTCTGCCAGAATTCTTTGAGTCAGCTGTCTTGCTGCTGCAGCAAAGACAGGAAGAAAAGCACACAGGAAGACAGTCATGCAAGCAAAAGGATCTTGGATGTGGGAAACACATAAGTTAGAAAATTTGGGGGAACAATAATAGTTGCAGAGTTGGAAGGTCAAGACTGTGTTCCCTCTGTTTGTGTGGATGGATACAAACTGAGATGGAATTCCACGATCGTATATCATTTTCCACATACAAACATGGAAATTAAACATAAGGGCAAATCTGATGGGGGAGGGGTGGCAGGCACCATGAGTGGCCATGACAGCAGCAATAAGCCCCCCAAACAACCCAGAAGCAGGCCACGAAGATGGATGAGAAAGATAAGGTTTTCAAGCACAAACAAAAACAGGAGCAAAAGAAATTTGAAGATCTAAAGGCAAAGATAGCAGGAAAGGGCATCCTGGCCACAGGTAGAATTAAGACATCTGGTAAAAAGTAAGCCATTCCTTCTGCCTGAGGTGATGATTTCATTCCTATTTAATCATCTGGATTCTTTCTCACAAAGTCTTTTGCCACCTACAGCTAAAATGAAGTATTTCTTGGAGCCTGTTGTGCATTTAAGAATAAACTTTTGTAAAAAAAAAAACATAAAAATAAGGACAAATCTAAATCACACAAGAGACAACCAACATTTGGAACTAGAGCTTTCACAGTTCTGCAAGGACATTCGATGCACAGGCAGATTTCATGTGAACTCTTGAATTTTTAATATCAAGGGTATGGCCTAACTGAAAGGATATAATAGTAATTTGAAGACTTTCAAGTGAGAATGGTGACTTATCACAAGGTTCACTGGAGAGATTATTTCAAATTTCTAAACTTTTACATAAGTAGTAATTTGGTCACTGTGCCTTGGAGGAATAATCTGAAGCATATTCACTGTGAGCAGAGTGAACTGATACTATGCTGTTTTGTTTTACTTATTATTATCTTTATTTTGATTTCTCAGTGATTTCTAATGTATCTTCTTGAAGATCAAAGTTGGTTGTGCGATTTAATAAATTATACTCATAATTATAATTAAATTATACTCATAATTTATATGAGATAAAGCTCTTCAACTTTATTTTTTGTTTCTCTTGTCTGCAAGTATTTAAATTATTTTTTCTGAAGAGAAACTCGAAATATATATTCATTTCTGAGATTTATTTAGACAAGTGGCAGTTTTATAAAAGAAAGAGAATGGAAAGTATGGTCAGTCTTGAAAATATAAATGACTTACATGATCTCTCATAGGGGCTTCTGGTACAATTCTTGATGACAGGAACATGTGAGTTTCATTAATTGCACCTAGCTTAGTGTTTGGTGCATAGTCAGCTCTCAGTGGGTGTCTCTCTAAGTGAAAGCCATAGAAAGCCAGTTATGTGAGTTCGAGAATGCAAGAGAGGTGAGGAAATTGAGAGAGTAATTATAGAAACATCAGCTAATACTTGAAGTAAGCAGGAAATACAAATTGTTTCATAGATGTTCAAGTAATAAGTTAATTTACATAATTAAAAGCTGAGAGAAAGAGTGTAATATAGGGGAGCTAGCCAGTGACACTGGAGAGAGAGGGATCATACATAAGACAGGGTTCTGAATATAAGTGGAAATAGGACTCCAAACAGAAGTAGAGGGTTTGGCTCAGATGACAGGAGGAACACTTTCTTTTTTTCAGCAGTGAAGAGAAAAGAAGAGATCACAATGAAGGCTGGTCAGCTGAGAAAGTTCCTGTGTGGTGGATGCTATATTTTTTACAAATTAGATCTTCTGTAGAGTGTGAGTGGAAGTAGGGATGTGGAGAAAGCACAGACAAGGGAGGGCATAATAGAAGTGCCAGGAAATATTTGAGCTCACTTGAAGCTGTGGAAACTAAGTCCACAGTGGTACAATCAGCAGAGCTTCAGTGGAAGAGGTCAGGTGTAGAGAAAGAGATCAAGGTGTTGGCTGAGAGATAGTCAATGATTGACAGCAGCAGGTAGATCACTCCCCTGGATCATGACAGGAGTTGGGTGACAAGGAAGTCTAGGGATTAGTAGTAAAGCCTTCAGTAAATGAGGGAAATGGCAGGAGGGCAGACAGCAAAGATAAGGAAGTCAGCATTCACATGACAAAAACTGCAGGCAGACTCAAAAAGCTTAAGGAAATATTCAAATAATGAAATATCATAAACCACCAAAAACAACCACCAAACTAACAACTGTAGCAAACCTGGTTTTGTGTTTTATTGATTATAAATACTTGCCTTTTTGGTCTACTTCTCCTTGTATAAATGTAGGTGTATGAGAATAAAATACTACAGAAATATTCTAAGGAAGAAATAGTTTGCTGCCAAATTAGAAGAAGAACCTAAACTGTAGTTATTTGCACAAATACAAACACAAATATTTTTACAAGCATAGATTACTAAATGTAATCACCAATGACATTCCTATTTGTGTGTCATTTATGCTAAATAAATCACTGTGCTATGTGCCCTGAGTGCTGCACCAAAATTCATATTTCATTATTTATCTAAAGCCCTTTGAGAAATGCAATAGCAAATCTTAATATTAAAAGTTAGTTTGAAGGAAAGGGCTGGAGGAAGGTGGGTGAGAGCTCACGTCTGTGGACCAGATCCCAAACCTACTTCACTTATTCTCTGTGCCATGCTTCTTGGCCAGAGCCAGTTCCCTCTAGGTTAAATTTTGCAGGAGCTGCTGTTACACCTGAACCTAGTTGGAAAGAATGCCTGGAGCCTGACACCCATGACCACTGCCTATGCAGCCTTGCCAAGTTGCTGCCGTCACTGCCACAGGGAGACCCAGGCAGAGCAATCTCCCACAGTGCTCAGCCTCCCAACTGAGTCAACTGAGCTTTCAACAGTCACCTGGGGAACAACTTACTGCACTGCATGAAGATGATCCAGCACTGGCTTGGACTGTGACAATCACAGGTAAACAGGACAACACATAACAGCTGCATTACAGGCTGTCAGTATATCTGCCCTTCTTCTGCCCAGTCTTCTCAAATAAGTCACAAATGTACCATCTAGGGACCTCTCCTTCTTACTAAGTAGAACAGTTTCCATCAAAGGAGAACAGGTGCACTGCAATCCTGTCTTTCCTGAGCTGAGAAAAGAGGTTTCAGATGAGAAGAAAACAGCAAAATAACACCAACAACTTGAAAAACAAGCTAATTTAACACCCTCAAGGGATCACAATGAATCTGCAGCAATGTACCCCAACAACAACAAAAAAAAAATTGTCAAAATGGCAGACATGGAATTCAGAACATGGTTGGGAAATAAGATAATTGGAATTAAAGAGAAAGTTAAAAACCAACACAAAGGGCCAGACACGGTGGCTTATACCTATAATCCTGGGAAGCCAAGGCAGGAGGATCGTTTGAGCTGAGGAATTCGAAACCACCCTGAGCAAGAACAAGACCCAGTCTCTACTAAAAAAATAGAAAGAAATTAGTTAGACAACTAAAAATATATAGAAAAAATTAGCCATGTATAGTGGTGCATGCCTGTAGTCCCAGCTACTCATGAAGCTGAGGCAGTAGGATTGCATGAGCCCAGGAGTTTGAGGTTAGTGTGAGTGAGGCTGATGCCATGTCACTCTAGCCCAGGCAACAGAGTGAGACTCTGTCTCCAAAAAAAGAAAAAAAAAAAAAAAAAGCAAGCAAGAAAGAAAAGAAAAAAACCCAATGCAAAGAAACCAAAAAAAAAATGTTTCAGGACATTAGTAAAAAAAAAAAAGAAGAAAAAGTTACTAAAGAGCTAGACAACATGAGATGGGATATAACAGAACTAAAAGACATAAATGTCATTTGGGGAATTTCAAAATAAATCAGAAAGTTTCAACAGCAGGTTAGATGAAGCAGAAGTAAGAATCTCAGAGCTTGAAGACAAGGCTCTCAACTGTGTCAAAGATGCAGAAAAAATAATAAAGAAGAATCAACAATCACTGAGAGAAATATGGGACTATGTGAGGTAAACCAGTATATGAACAATAGGTATACTTGAGGTGAAAGAAGAAAAAGCAAAGAGCATGGAAAACCTATTCAAGAGAATCATTGAGGAAAATTGCCCTGGTATCTGCAAACAACAATGTATCATTTAACATGATGAAGAGAAGAGTATCCCACATATCAATACTAACATTGAACATGAACAATCTTAATGCCCTGGTTAAAAGTTAGACAAGCTGAATGAATGAAAAAAACACACCCTGAGTATATGCTGTCTTCAAAAATGCATCTAACTCACAAGTACTGGAACATACTTAAGGTAAAGGGACAGAAAAAAAATTATTCCACACAAATGGAAACCAAAAGCAAGCAGATATAGCCATTCTCATATCAGAAAATAGACTTTAAATCAACAATAGTAAAAAAGACAAAGATAGTCATTATATAATGGTAAAAGGATCAAGACATAATAATTCTAAATGTATATGCACCTAACACAGGAGCTTCCAGATGCATAAAACAAATTCTACTAAATCTGAGCAGGAAAATAAACAGTAACATCATAATTGCCAGGGACTTCAACACCCCATTGACAAAGCTAGATACATCACTGAAGTAGAAAATCAATAAAGAGACATTGGATTTAAAGGCTTTAGAGCAAATGCATCTAACAGACATATACAGAAAGAAGCACTCTCAAAATACTGAACATACATTCTTCTCATCAGCACATGGGACACTTTTCAAGATTGATCATGTCTTAAGCCACAAAACAAGTCTCAGCAAATTAAAAAAAAAAGAAATCATATTATGTATCATTTCAGACCACAGTAGAATAAAACTAGAAATCAATTCCAAGAGAAACACTCAAATTTACACAAAATCATGGAAATTAAACAACCTGCTGTTGAAAAATCCTTAGGGTAATAATGAAATTAAGATGGAAATTGAGATTTTTCCAACTGAATGACAAAGAGGACATAAGCTTTCAAAATCGATGGGATACAGAAAAAGTCTTAAGAGGAAAGTCCATAGCCTTAAATGCCTACATCAAAAAGACAGAAAGATTATTAATTAACAACCTAATGTCACATCTGAAGGAACTAGAAAAATAAGAGAAATCAAACCCAAAGCCAGCAGAAGAAAAGAAATAACAAGGCTCAGAGCAGAACTAAATGAAATGGAAAACAATACAAAGGTATAACGACACAGAAAGTTGATTCTTTGAAAAGATAAACAAAATCAGTAGACCACTAGCCAGATTAAAGAGAAATAGAAGAGAAAGGATTCAAATAAGCTCAATCAGAAAAGAAAAAAGAGAAATTACAATAAATACCACACGAACATAAATATCATCTGTGAATACTATGAAAAGCCCTATGCACACCATCTAAAAAATGTAGAACAAATGGATAAATTACTGGAAATGCACAACCTCCCAAGCCTGAGTCAGGAAGAAATAAAAATCATGAGCAGACCAGTAATGAGTAGTGAGATTGAAACAGCAAGAAAAAATCTCCCCAAAACAACAAAAAAAGCCCCTGACCAGATGGATTCACAGCCAAATTATGCCAGACTACAAAGAAGAAATGATACCTATACAACAAAATTTATTCCCTGACATTGAGGAGAAGAGAATGCCCCTAACTCATCTATGAAGCTAATATCACCTTGATTCCAAAGCCAGGAAAGGACACAACTAAGAAAGAAAACTACAAACCAATATCTCTTATCAGCACAGATGCAAAAATCCTCATCAAAACACTAGCAAACCGAATTCAACAGCACATCAAAAAGATAATTCACCATGATCAAGTGGGTTTCATCCCAGGTATGTAAGTTAACATATGCAAATCAATAAATGTGATTCACCACATAAACAGAAGCAAAAACAAAGACCACATAATTATCTCAATAGATGCAGAAAAAACATTTGACAGATACAGTCCCCCTTTATGATAAAAACCTTCAACACACTAGGCATAGAAGCAACATACCTCAAAATTATAAAAGCCGTGTATGACAAACCCACAGTCAACATCACGCTGAATGGGGAAAAGTTGAAAGTATTCCTCCTAAGAACTGGAATAAGATAAGGGTGCCCATTGTCACAATTTCCATTCAACATAGTACTGGAAGTCCTAGCCAGAACTATCAGGCAAGAGAAAGAAATAAAGGGTATCCAAATTAGAAAAGAGGAGGTCAAATTATCCGTGTTCACTGGTGATATGATCTTCTATCTAGAAAACCCTGAAGACTCCACAAAAGACTTCCAGGATTTATAAATAAATTCAATAAAGTCCTGGGTGGAAAAATCAATGTACACAAATCAGTGGCATTTCTATATACTAGTAACAGTGTCAAGCTGAGAGTCAAATCAAGAACTGAATATCATTTACAATAGCTACAAAGAAAAAAAACACCTAGGAATGTACTTAACCAAAGAGGCAAGAGATCTCTACAAGTGGAACTACAAGACACCAATGAAAGAAATCATAGATGAAACAAACAAATGGAAAAACATCTCATGGTCATGGATTGGTAGCAATGGCATCATTAAAATGCCTGTACTGCCCAAAGTGATTTATAGATTCAACCCAATTCCCATTGAAATATGAATGTCGTATTTCCCAGATCTCAAAAAAATTCTATTCTATTTATTATCCTAATGAATAATTCTATCCTACATTTGGAACCATAAAAGAGCCCAAATATCCAAAGCAATCTGAAGCAAAAAGAACAAATGTAGAGGTATCACATTAATTGACTTCAAATTATACTACAAGGCTATCATTATAAAAACAACATGGCACTTATATAAAAGTAAAGACATAAACCAATGGAACAGAATAGAGAACCCAGAAATAAAACCATTTACTGATAACCAACTGATCGTCAACAATGCAGACAACAACAAACACTAGGGAAAGGAAGCCATATTTAATAAATGGTGCCTAGAAAACTGGATCAGCCAAGTGCACATCAATTTATGAGTAGATTAATAATATGTGGTATGTATACACACACACACACACCATGGTGTGTGTATATATATGTGATATATATATATATATCACACACTACAACTCAGCCATAAAAAGAAATGAAATAATGTCTTTTGTAGCAACTTAGATGAAATTAGAGACCATTCTCCTAAGCGAAGTATCTCTGGAATGGAAAAAGAAACACCACATGTATTCTCTAATAATTTGGAGCTAAAGAATGGGAATAATTGGAGCTAAAGAATGGCAATAATTGGAATTGGAGCTAAAGAATGGCCACGAAGAGATGTAGAGGACATTGGAAACCAAGAAGGGAGGAGAGTGGGGGGAGCGAGGGGTAAAAACTTACTTATGAGGTACAATGAACATTATTCTTTTGAGGGGCACACTAAAAACCCCAACTTAAGCACTATGCAAAGTATCTATGTGACAAAAATATTTGTACTCCCTTAATATTTTGAAAGAAAAAAAATTAGTTTGGTTACACTCTTCTTAATAAACTTATTATATCATCCTTGTAAATATAGCTTAAATTTGGATATTTTTTCAGTTATTTAAGGAAGTGAATGAAGTAAAATGTCATAAAATTTTTTGTACTTTCAAGTAAATTAATTAATTTTCATATCTGCTAAACCAGAAATAAAATGATTACTTCAAAGTGTACAAATCTGCTAGATCAGTATATTCAACAAAAGTTTTATAAGAATCCCAGGAATACCTACATTGCAGTGAAGCCAAGTTCTTGACTCCTTAGAGAACAATATTTGCATTTCTGCATAGCTAATTTTGATAATGTGAAAATATTTTGCATTGATAAGGACTTTTATTAATGCAAAACAGACTTCTGCCCCAGTTTTACATGGCTTTAATATTAATAACAATGTGCCTGAGATTATGCTACATTTTAATGCCCACAAAATTGGTGGGTGGAACAAAATGTGAATAAATTATTTACATACAAACAATACTTTTGTTTTTCAAAAGTGGTTCATTGAAGAATAACAGATACAGGTGAGATAGAAACAAGCTAAATATTTAGTTACAAAAGAAAAAGGAAACAAAAGTTGCTTTTGCAAGTATTGGATATTGCCAACTTGTATGGGGTATCATTAATGTAGAACTCGTTTGTAATGTAAAATTTTATGGACATTTAAATAAATTGCAAATAGTAAAATCTAACAGCTGAATGTCAATTATATCCTGCTCTTCTCTAGGCAGTAAATATTTAGTGAGTGCCTACTATGTTCCAGGCACTGTGCAAAATCTGATAATCCAAAGAGTGTCAGACTGAACTTCTGGTTTCGTGGTCATGAGTGAGCTTCTACTTCCTAACATTTACATATCTATTATTTCAGTAAACTTGGTTTACAAGACTGAATATGAAGAAATAGTCAAATAATTTGATTAATATACTTGTAGATATAGGCAAAAATTATAAACACTTTTGGGAGGAAAAAGTGAATTATCTGGATCCATTGTTTGCAGATTCTGAAATCTTGGTTTTGATTTTACTTTGAAATAATCATGATCTCCCTGTTTGATATGCCTCTGACCACAGCACCTCCTGTACAATAGGAGTCCCGTGAATATTTTTAAAAGAATCATGAAACAAAATGAATAATTATGTTAAATATTTATATTTTAAAATGTTTATTTCAGAGAAAAATATGTCTCATAACTTAAACTGAGTCAAAATATGCAAAAATAAAACCTAACTCCTAAAAACCCTGCTAGATGGAATGAATAGTCTGACAGAACTGCCTCAGTGTAATTTTTTGAAATACAATTTAGCATGCGAAAATTATACTGTTCCTGAATAAAAAGGAAAAAATAATACCGAGTCCTTTCTATAGAGGCAAAACATAAAAATTAGAACTAATTTGTAAATGAAGTACTTTTACTAGCCCCCCAAAAATGCTTCTGAGCTTTGTGAAAAGAAGTTAAATACACACACATACAAACACATATATGTATATAAAGAAAGATTGCTACTTGAGTCTCCACTTACCTCTCTGACCAATGTTGAGTCAGTATATAATTTATTCAGAGGCGTCATATACTGTGAATCTTGAGCAAACAATTGTGCACACTTCTAGGAACGCACCCTTTACCACAAACCCTCCTTACTCTTAATCCATAGCATCACTCTGTAAGGCCACATTTTTGCTTTTTATTAAAATGAAGCTTAGTTGCTGCTGGCTGAATTTGGTTTCCAAACCTTGATCACTGTTCAATAGGATAGTATCACTTCCCTATTTAAAACCCTTATAGAGCTCTTCATTCCCTCATGGTAATGTCCATACTCTTAACAAGAGTTATACACATGGCCCTAGATGATCTGGGGTCTTTTTTACCCTCCACCCTCAACTCTGGTCCCTCCATACCTGTCACACTGCTCCTCCCAGCACTTGCAACAAGCCCAGCTCCCTCTTAACTCTGGGCCTTGGTGTTTCCACGTCCATCTTCATGGAAAACTTTTTTACACACTCTCCATTTGGCTAACTCCTTCCTGTTTCACATTCCAGTTAACTGTTACTTTTGAGGGGAGAAAATAAGTAGGTCCTGAGAGTTGAGGGCAGGCATTGTGTCTTTCCTATTCACTTCTGAGTCTCCAACATTCACCACAGTTACTGACCTGTAGCATTCATTCATTCACTCACTCATTCAACAAAAATACAATGAGCATCTCCTAAAACCCAGGCATTGCTCTAGGCATGGGGAATAGAGTGACAAATTACATAAAGCCTCTTCCTCATGAATCTGATAAGGAAGGAAGACAGTCAAGATTTGAGATAATTTCAGAAAATTATAAAAGTTGTGAAAAAATAAATCATGGAGAAGGTAAGATACAGGATGTAATTTGGGATGAGACTCAAAACATGTAAAGGAGATAGTCATGTGATTCTTTGAAGATAGAGCATTCCAGTAAGAGGGAATAGCACATAGAAAGGCTCTGAGAGCAAATGAGCTATGCATAGTCAAAGGACAAAAGTGAGGCCACTGTGGCTGGCACAGAGAGACCCAAGTGTGGAGTGACTGGTGACAAGGGCTGAGAGAGGGCAGGTGACAGTTCATGTAGGAAGTTGGAGGTCATGGTGCAGTTTTTCAATTTCATGTGAATTGCTTTCAGAAGCCCTTGGAGAATTTTGAGCATGATCTGATTTATGCTTTAACAAAATCACTCTTTTTATTACTTAGAGAATGAAAAATAGGGAGGATTGTGGCAAGAGATAGTGAGGGTCCCACACTAGGGTCTAGCAGTGAAAGATGATTGGATCCAGGATCTCTTTGGGGAGATAGCACTGGCAAGCCTTGCTAAGAGATTGGAAGTGAAGTGTGATCAAAAAAAGAATGAACTGTATTAATATTGTTTAATTGAGTTTTGTTGTTTAAATTGAAAAATCCCACAAAAGGAAATGCTTTGGTGTTAGAACTTACAAAGGTATTTCATTCATCATAATTATGTTTGTGACAATTATAAGGGAGATATTAATACAGTGTTTGAAACTTCCAAGCATGTATCATGTAAGTTTCTCCTGAACCTGCTCGTGTGCAGCTCTGTCTGTGGGAATCTCTCCAAAGTTCTCATCAGCCAATCGATATTTATTACTGTCTATTAAGAACAAAGACTCTGAAATTAAACTGCCCAGGTTTGTAACCTGGCTCTGCCCCTTAAGTAACTTTGTAAACTTTGGCAAGTTACCTAGCATCTCTTTGCCTTGTTGCTCATCTATAAAATGGAGATAATAGAACTTGTGTTTATAAATTTTTGTGGGAGTCAAATGAGTTAACATATACAGAGCACTTAGAAAACTAGCATATAATAACACTAAAAATGTTAGTTATTTTATTATCTACTTTGGATAGAACTTTGTGGTAAGCCTATGGAAAAAAATATCTTTTACACCCCTTGAAGATCAGTATCTATACTTGTCATATTAATAAAATGCTGGCACCCTAAGGGCTGATTGATTACATTGCCACTACTTTATTCACATCAAGGTCCCAGACTGGTACATATGAGTCACAGGTAGGATGTCTTTTCTGAGAGGCTGCACTAGTTCTGTCCCCTAATTCATCACGGACTTCCTTCCTTATCCTCATCCCCCTTATGGCTTCAATAGAGAGAGGTACCTAGAATGGAGTGGATGGGAAAGCAACTTCAGAGTGCTTCCAGGTCCATGCCTTTGGGAAGACAGAAGTTCTGTGAAACTCTTCAAAGATTAGGGTTTTCAAGAAACCAAATGTTGGCATTCATTAGCTTTATACCTTGCTTGTAGCTAATAACAGTGAAAACCAGATGGTGTATCCTTTTCCCTGTTGATATGATAAGCCACAAGTCCAATGTCAGAGGTGTGCCCACTGCAAAAATTACAGAAGCCAATCACCAAAAGAGAATGGCAAAATAGCTCAGGTATGTTTATATTTTTCATTTCCCTGCTTATGCAAATGCCTCTTACCTCACACTTTACACCTCTCCTCAAATCTTTTTCCCAGTCCAGTTCTGCGTGTCTCTTGCTCGTTACCCCTCATTCTCTCTTCTTGAGTCTGAACACAAACTTCAAAGGAATCGTTCCAATAATGGTTGAACTTTTATCATAAGTTGAGGAAAAAGAAGAAACTAAAGTCATGCTTCTCTGTAGTGAACAGGAAGAGAGCAAAGCAAGGGAAAATAATAAATTTATTACTTATTTATTGATACCCTAACATATATTAATTACCCCATACTTAGTAGATTAAAACAACACTTATTTTTTTATCTCAGAGTTTGGGTCAGGACTCTATTTCACTGTTTTGCACAAGGCTGCAATCGAGATGTCACCCAGGGCTAAGGCCTCATCTAAAGACTTGAAGGATTTTCTTCGAAACTCACATAGTGTTGGCAGAGTTCAGTCCCTCGACAGCTGTTGGACCGAGGGCCTCGGTTCCTTGCTGACTCTTGGCTCGAGGTTGCACATGGGCCTTCCCAGCCTGGCAACTTGCTTTATCAAAGCTAGCCAGGGAGAGAGTCTACTAATATGACAGATATCACAATCATATATATTCTGCTACTTCTGCCATGTTCTGTTGGTTAGAAGCAACACTTGGCTAGCGGACAGCAAGAAGAGGGGATCACACAAAGTTGTGCATGCCAGGAGGCAGGGATTGGTGGGGAACATCTTAAAATTTGACTGTCACAATTCATAATTTTTGTTTGGTCAAAGAAGATAAACAAGAATTTTCAACCCTCTTTTCTTTCTTAAAGCTACTCTTAAACCTTGGATTTGTCTTTCTTTGATTTTTTTGCATATTTATAGTATATTTGTTTGCTATGACCCCAGTTATTTTTCCCAGTCAAGTTTCATTTCTCTGGCCAGATTATCTACTGATTTTCCTAATCATGTATTAATTAGCACATAGCCAGTGGTTCCAGACCAAATTTCTGTGTTCCCTGAAGCCTCTAAAGCAACAATACAGATCAAATTGCTAGTATAGATTTTGCTAGAGCAAACTAATAAAATGATATATTTAACTCATTCTGTTTTTCTAAATTATGAAGCACCTGCCACATACCCTGGCCTCATACCCTGGCCACCACCATTGTCTATGCCATTTCTCTTGCGCTCCTCGCCAGCTGTGACCTCCACCCTCTTTCCGTACTTTATCTTGCCCTGTTTTAAGTATTTCAAGTATTCCTGATGAGCCTTTCTCCCTTTATAATCTCACCTATTTCCCCTTCCTCTTAACTAACAAACTATTAATAATTTATGCCATGCAAGTTATTACTTGGCTGCAAATTATTTTGAACCAGTACTCAATGGTTTGACATTTATGAGTCTCCTTTCTCCAATAAGACTGTAAGTTCTTCGATCAATATGGCTCACTACAGTGAAACCGAGAATAATTCATCTTGGTCACCGCAATGTCTAATGAAATATTGTTCCAAAGTCTTTCTTAGGGAAGTCATACCTTATACTTAGTTTTCATCCTGGATGCCTAACACTTGGCTAATTACATACAAGGCATTCAATAAATGCTTGTTAATCTGATAGGGGCAACTATTAAATATTTAAGTTGTGTATATAATTTCATTGCATATACTAATACTTTCAACATCGTGAAATAGAGAAGACTGAACCTCACTAGGATTTGTGTCTGCTGTAATATATAAACTAGGTATGTGGGCTCCTAAAAAGAGAAAATTTACATAAATTTTAGAAATACATAAAAATACAAATGCCCAAGATTTGTTTTCCAAACATAAGAAAATAAAATAAATTGCTCAAGGTATAACTCTAAAGTTTCTTTCTCATAAAAAGAAAATTACAATAGTTTAGTCACTCTTATTTTAAAATAATATAAATTTATATTCTGCAGCTGTTGCTTTCTGGACTGTGAAATTTGCTCTCACATTGGCCCTGGGAAAGACCTTTTATTATTTAATGTTAAAACATTATATTACAAAAATCATATTTATATACTTTGAGATACTATTTATACCATTTTTATTTAGATCTAAAATATTGTAAATTATTTTCTTCAGATTTCGATAAGGATCTTTAAGCACAATAAGTACTTAAGAAGTTTCCTCTTCCTACTAGATATTATTGTCTCTAATTCCACATCTGAAAAGGGGAATTGTATTTTTCTCAAATTTTTTGTGATTGTGGCAAATAAATTAAAACAGAAAACATTATTTTTCCATGTAATTTTCTGGGAAAAGTTTAATGAACTTATTCATTTAGAATAAGTTTCAAGTGATGTTTCCATTTTTTAAATTTTAATTTTCTTAATTTCAGAGTGTTACAGGGTACAAACGCTTTGGTTACATAAATTGCCATTGCGCCACTTGAGTCAGAGCTACAAGAGCCCATCCCCCAGACAGTGCACACTGCATCCGTTAGGTGTGAATTTATACATTCCCACCTACTTCCTCCCACCGGCCCACCACCGGATGAATATTACTTACATATGTGCACATTAGTGTTGATCAATTAGTTCCAATTTAATGGTGAGTGCATGTGGTGTTTGTTTTCCATTCTTAAGATACTTCACTTAGAAGAATGGGCTTCAGCTCCATCCAGGATAATAAAATAGGTAGTTCACCATTTTTTCTTATGGCTGAGTAGTACTCCATGGTATACATATACCACATTTTATTAATCCACTCATATATTGATGGGTACTTGGGTGGTTTCCACATTTTGCAATTGTGAATTGTGCTGCTATAAACACTGTAGTGCAGATGTCTTTTTATAGAATGTCTTTTTTTCCTTTGGGTAGATACCCAGTAGTGGGATTGCTGGATCAAATAGTTTCGTTCTTTGAGGTATCTCCATACTACTTTCCATAGAGGTTGTACTATTTTGCAGTCCTACCAGCAGCGTATGAGTGTTCCTATCTCTCTGCATCCATGCCAACATTTGTTGTTTTGGGACTTTTTGATTAAAGCCATTCTCACTGGAGTTAAGTGGTATCTCATTGTGGTTTTGATTTTTTCATTTCCCTGATGATTGGAGATGTTGAGCATTTTTTCATATGTTTGTTGCCCACTAGTCTGTCTTCGTTTGAAAAGTTTCTGTTCATTTCCTTTGCCCACTTTTTAATGGGGTGGTTTGATTTTTTTTTCTTGATGATTTTCCTGTGTTCTATGTAGATTCTTGTTATCAGCCGTTTATTGTATATATTCACAATTAAAACAAATTTATGTATATCAAAATTTGTTTAAGCTGTGAAAAAATATAGTTTCCTTTATCATAGTCTAGTTTGCCACATTGCTGATAATGTAATTATTGACCAATCTAGAATCTTTATAATTGCTGGACATTTAAAGATGAAACATTTGCAACAATTTCTCTATTCAGTATTTTATTGGGATTTTAAGTATTTATTTTAATTGATTTTCACACTAGTACATACTTAATGTAGGAAAAAAAGGAAATAATAGGTGGCATTAACAGAGAAGAAATAAAAAAGAGTCATAGATCAACCATTCAGGGATAAAAATACATTAATATTTATATATATTCCTGTAGTCTTTTTTATATGTGTATATACTTGCATAGCTTTTTCCATCTTAAAAATTTCTTAGGATCATGGAATATATAGAGTTTTGAAAATTAATTTAATACTGTATTAAGTTTATTATATGACAACACTAGATGATTTTCAAAAATATAACATTTAGTGACTAGATTATAGTCTATTATATGGATGTGCTATCCATTTTATCATCTATTCTAGATATTGTTTCCTATTTTTTCTTTTATATAATGAAATTTTGAATGCAAGGTTTTCAATATAGCTCCATTTATTCATCATATTACACATCACAGTAGATTTCTAGTGGAATCATAATCCTCTAAGACTCTTGATCAATACTTTCAAGATGTATTTTTAAAGGCCACACAAATTTATACACCCTCTTGGGCCAGAACGTGTATTTGTGCCTATAGGTAAATAGCAATGCACAACTCACACAATTAAACTCCACTCTCCTCTGTAGAGTATAAGTGTACCTATCACACTGTCACTAATATTAAATATAATCTTATTTAAAAATCACTAATATTATGAAAGTTTTACAAAAGATCATTAGTTAAGGTTCAATTGCATTTAGCAGAGATATTCTAAAAACTGTGGTGTAAACAAGGTAGAAGTTTATTTTTCTTTTCGATAGCATTTTGCTCTCATTTACTCTCATCCTCATGTCCAAGGTTGCACGTCACTACCAACACCATGTTCCAAACAGCATCAAGGAGGAGAGTAAAAAAGGGAAGGAAAGATGGAATTTTCCTTCTCTTTAAGAGAACAATAACAGAGTTTTGTTTATGAAACTTCACACGTTCACTCACAGAACTTCTGTTCATATCTCATCAGTCAGAACTTAGTTATATGGCCAAAGTTCATCGTTAGAGAAATTGGAATTGTAGTGTTTAATTTGAGCTTCTCTAGTCCCAGCTGAAAAGCAGGAACTAATTATTGGGGGGGAAATAAAAAATGGTTTTGAAGGATTATTACTCCCTGTCATTCAGAGAATCTTAATTTTGCAATGTGTTTGATTGCTGGTGAGGTTGACATTTTTTCGTACATTTATATGATTTTCTTCTATAAATTAAACATTAATGCCCTGTGCTATTTTTTCTACAGGGATTAGTTTTCTTTTCTTTTTTTTTTTTTTTCTTTTCTTTTCTTTTCTTTTTTTTTCTTTTTTCTTTTTTTGATAAAGGCTTTTAGGTAAAGGCTATATTAACTATTATCTATCATATTCATTTTGTAGCAGAAGAAATAGCTTAAAAAAACGGCAAAAGTGTTTTATGTCCAAGACATCCCCACTCCTTGTGGACAATTAGGGCCTGTATCCCTGCCTCAGGCCAGTGGCTGGGAGGGGCACTGGAGCATCCTTTGTTCTTTGTGCCACAGAAGATGGGATTGATCTGGGTGGAGGTTATGAGATTGTCTTAGCTGAAAATGGGATGAAGCAGAACCTATAAAAGCTCTCTACTTCTGCTCAGAAGCAGGATGTTGGTACTTTGAGACAGGAGGCTGCCAACTCCTCATTTGCCAGCAAATCAATAAACTCCTCTTTTCTTCGCCTCAAAACACTTATCCTTGTTCTTCTGATTCAGCCTTGGGAACATGTACCTAACTGTTGGTAACAATTTCAAGTATTTTGTTTACACAAGTATTTTGTTTATTATATTTTTGTTTATTTATCAAGTATTTTGGTTTATTTTGTTCAAGTATTTTGTTTTTGGTTTATTGGAATTTACATGTCTAGATAACACTGCTGTTATACTTAGAAAGTTTTCCATTTCCACGAATCAATTAATATTCATCAATATTTCACTGTAGATTTTTTTAAATTTTAACTTTTATTTAAAATTCTATTTTATCTTTAGGGTTATTTTTGTTTGTTTTTGTTGCTTACTAAGGCTAAAAAGAAAAATATTCATCTTCAGATTTACTTGTTCTTTTACATAGTTACTATACTAGTTTGTTAAACAAGTTAGAAACTTAGAGAACTTTACGTTGTGTTCTTACACAATCTAGCATCTCTCTAAGGGTTATCAATCTCCAGGGCTGGCTTCTGGAGTATTCTACCAGGATACCTTCTGAATGTTTGAAGCAACTGCTAGACCACTTGTTAAATATCTTGACTGTCACCCCTGGGTCTGTTCATTGGTTTTTGCCTGAGCCTAACATTATGTAGTTATCCTGCCATATAAATAATTACTGAACAAATAAGTGGTTTTCATATGTAGAAAGTGTTCACAGATCAATAAATTCCAAGGCAGCATTTATAACTTTGTTTTCTTTGATGCATTTTAATCAGGAGCTAAATAAATCGAGGCTGATGTCAAAATCCGATTATTGAATCCCTAAGCATATTGAATTAAAAAACTAAAGTATGAAGTTTAAATCAAGAAGTTTTGACTGTTTATTTTCTTAGTGAAATAAATTGTGCAGTTATGCCAGAATAGTTGTCCATTTTATTAAACAAAAATATACCATAGTACAGGAATGTCTATTACTTTAGTATATTTACTTTAAACAAACATGAAAATAGGAAATGATAGACTAACTTATGAATCATTAATGAATTATATTTTCTTATTCTAATGCATGTCAAAATCAGTTTTATTGCTGTAAGTTTATACAGAAAGCACCATGTGGTTTTATTCTTTATTATTCATTTTCTCATTAATATTAGACATATCAGAACTTATTTATGTCTTCTAACATAGATAATAAAGTATTGAAATCAGTGAATAAATTAGCAATGACCAAAATCTGAAATAAATATTGATAAAGTTTAGGATTTCTTTTTGTACACTAATTTGCATATATATATCTCTTATTTGGGATGCTATATAAAATTAAGCCACCTCAATACTATTCAGGATGAATAAATATACTCTCCATTTTTCCTCCCCATTCCCCAATTTCTGACTTCAACTTAGACTATGTTTAGAATAGATTGCTTTACACTATATAACAAGACTTTCTTTTTAAATATATCTGTGTTAATGGGATTTTCTGTATGCTGCAAAAATAGAAGGAGTTGCATTATCAATGAAACAAATATAGTATGTGATTGTCAAGACGCTTGAAATGAAGATTTGATTTAGTTTTCAGATAATTTGCCATTTAAATCGAAGAACAGGGAGGGTGGAAAATTATTCAGTGAAATTGTTAGTATGATGCTTTGTTTCAGGGTATGATCGCTTTTTAACAAAATGTGTCAGCAGCACCCCTGCTGCTCATGGCAGGAATACTGAAGATCTGTTAAGAGCAGCTGAAGGCGGATGGGCAATGATTCAACTCTTCTAGTGATTTTCAGCAAACTGGATTAAGCACAATAAATACTTCTTCAACTGGTCTTATAAAGCCTTCACAGGATCGACATGGGCAAAAAGAACTGTATTTCATGAAATCTCTGATTTTTTTCTTTTGGCTGGGGAACTGAGTCAGTAGTCAGTATTTATGTTACATAAAATATTATCAGCTTTCAGTTAGAGGCATTAATAATATGAAAAATCAAGAAATGTTAGGAAACATGTCATAGGCAAGTATAATAGTATTTTATCATTAATAATTTGTAAATATTATCAGAATAGAGATTTGGAGACTGACAAGGGCATTTACCCAGAACACTTTCCAAGTCATCCATTCAGTGTGTAGAGTTTATAAGTAGTGTAGTTGGTAGGACCATGTGTTTTGAATCTTACAGATTTTTGGTAGAATCTCAGGCAACTATCTGACTTCTCTAGTGCCATCTTACTCATATGGTTTTGGGGAATAAATTAGAAATATTATGTATTATACCTCTGAGAAATAAATAGATGGATAGATCAGAAAAGTCTGGGAAATAAGAAGTGCTAATAATAATAACTCATCATCAGCTGGGCGCGGTGGCTCACGCTTGTAATCCTAGCACTCTGGGAGGCCGAGGCGGGCGGATTGCTCAAGGTCAGGAGTTCAAAACCAGCCTAAGCGAGACCCCGTCTCTACTATAAAAAACAGAAATAAATTAATTGGCCAACTAATATATACATATATAAAAATTAGCCGGGCATGGTGGCACGTGCCTGTAGTCCCAGCTACTCGGGAGGCTGAGGCAGTAGGATTGCTTAAGCCCAGGAGTTTGAGGTTGCTGTGAGCTAGGCTGACGCCACGGCACTCACTCTAGCCTGGGCAACAAAGTGAGACTCTGTCTCAAAAAAATAAAAAAATTAAAAAAAAAATAACTCATCATCATCAATATCATCATCATCATCAACTGAGTCACAAGGGAGCTGAACATCTTAGTTTGCATGTTTTTAATTTGTAAAATAACAAAGTAATTAATGATACATAACAAACCACTAATACAATATTTTAAAATTAACTTCACATAGGTCCATTTTGCAACACCTTTTATTTTTTATTATAGGTTATATATTATAGATGATTTAAGGTTCAATTTTGCAGTAAGGTATGTATTGATATTTATGCATATTCCAGAAGGACATTTTGATTATAATCTATATTTATTAGCTATGGAATCTCTCTTCTTTTGCATGTACATATGGCTCATTATGATAATATTATTAATAATTGTTCTTTTTCACACTTCTCTATAGATGAGTCCCCTTTCCTCTGTCCTCTTGCTGCCACAATCTCAGACCTTGATCTCAGGATATATCTTTACGCTTTCTGGGGGAATTTTGGCGCTCATGAAAATATCTGCCCCATGCCTTACCTTCCAGAAGTCTACAATTCATGCCCATCAGGGGTTCAATAGCTGTGTTTAGCCAATGTCTTCCTTCCTCTCAAAAAAAAAAAAAAAATCACATTTTAATTTCCTCTGGTTTTGCGAGGGTGAAGGGGCCCTAGATGTTTTTCTTGCATCATTATTGTCTTCTCATGCCTTGACCTTTCTCTTCCAAAGGTACTTTTTGTAGATGATCCTCCAGTGTGGATATATATCCTCCCTTCGGATATATAGCTTTTTTATTAGAGTTGTCTTAGCCTTTTCTTTCCAGAAAGCAGAGCTTGGCAAAATAGACTAATGGCTGATATTTTATTAAGGAATATGATTAAGAAAGAAAGAATGAAGAAGAGCAGAGTGAAGGAGAAAAGAGGGAGAGCCAATATGAGATCTGGTCTTATCTTTAGATAAAATTCTTATATATTTTCATCATGGATTTTTTAATTAATTTTTATTTTTTTTAAAATATTGTTTTACCCAGGCATGATAACACTCACCTATAGTCCCAGCTACTAGGGAGGCTAAGGCTGACAGATGTTTGTCTCTAAGACACACACACACACACACACACACACACACACACGTGTGTGTGTGTGTGTGTGTGTGTGTATGTATTTATCTGAATATATACACACACTTTATCTCAAGTACTGAGATTTCGATGTCCCCTTAAATTTTCATCCAAAGCAAGTGCCTCATTCACCTTACCCAGTTATTGATGTATTATCAATTCAGCTGCCAACAAGTGCAACTGACTGATCCAGGAACTATGTTTCCCAAGATAGATAGACTGAGTCTTGAGATCCCCCATCAGTGGGGAAGAAGGGGGATGATCTGGTTATGCCTGTGTGAAGATGGCCAGAGCTCATATAAGTCAGAATAAGAGACAAGTCTAAGAAGATGTGAAATGCCTACTGAGGTGTATGCAATCCACTCCTTGCACTACTCAGCTAATTGAGTATCCACCATTATATCTGGCTCTCATAATACAATGATAAAAAATAAACTTTTCTTCTATTCTGAGAGAAACAGAATAAATCAATCATGTCAGAGAAATTCCTTTAAGGCAGTAGCTGGCTGCACCCTCTGAAAAGCTTAATGCAAGTGAGCTCATGGAGTCAACCATGGCCTCCATTGCTGCAGCCGGTCCTGGGCGGCTGTGATTGAGGCTTATCATCTCCCGTCTCCACCACTCAGCTAGATTTTCTTCACCCTTAGTCAGCACTTCGGCCAGTCTGGGTGACTTGCCTAGTGGAGTGATCCAAATCTCCATTTCAGAGTTGTCTAAATCCCAGTTTCCTCAGTGCTTGGAGGTCATGGTTACTGCATTCTATAATTTACTCTCATAGCTGGATGTGGTGGCACTAAGTATGTCCTATTAAATCCCTTGGCTATTACTGCTCTTTCCCATTATTTACCAGCAACCCTGACTCTTTGTGGTAATCACAGATGTTTACCTCCACTAGTACTGCAACTGCTTTATTTGCTTGTAGATTCACTGGCAAGAGGTGCACTGTGTGAACCAAAAGAGGTTGCAGCTTCATGTTTAATGGTATCCTCAGTATGTTCCCTCCCAGGATATAGGACCTCTGCCCCTGCATAGCCTAAAGTTGCAGAGATGGAGGCATGAACTCTACAGGCAGGTCACTGGGGGTGATGGTGAAAGGGGCCAATCTTCTATCTTTTGGTTTCAAGACCCAAGGAGTCTAGCCAATGGGACATAGGACTGTATATTGGCCATTGATTCGGTGCATGTACTGCATCCCCAGAGGTCCATACCTTGACCCCACAAAGTGTTGGTTTTAAGCTTGTACATTAACTGAGATAATAGTGGGCCATTTTATCAATCACAAGCTGACTGCTTCTGGGTAACAGGGTACATGAATTCCATGTACACGTCATGATTGGTATACTTCCTTTGCCTTAAAGTATGTCACTTCAAGTGAGGCAGTGCTTTGTCCATTACCATACTAATGATTCAGGTACATCTTTGGAAAGTCATGTTGCCTGCACTCTCCAGTCCAGGAAAGATATCCGGAAGAGGTGTTGCTTTTGGTAAGGAGAAATCATGGTTCTCTGGGGTGTAAAGATTCTTGTATAACTTACCTGCCATTAAATGACCAGATTGTATTCTCAAGTAATAGTGTCATAGAGAGAGCTCAGTATAAGTTTTCACTGCTAATAGGTTGGACATTCAGCAGTGACAAAATCGATAAATCTTCTAGAGAGGGAATATGTGGTATTAAGTGTATTTAGGAGCTCCATGTATGCTACCATGGACACTCCATCCATGGTTTCCTTATAGCATCCCTGAGATAATCAAGAGTAAATGCTGGCTTGCATTCAGGGGATGAGTCTTCCTCTCACCTGGTTGTGTAGAGTGCCCACTCTGGCAGACATTCTCCAGTGAGCATTAATATGAGACACAAAGACTGAAATGCTTTGTACCCATCCCCATAGATCCATACTGAAATGTCCATCCCTGTTTTTTAATCTTGTTTCTTTGAGGCACACATTCAACCAGCCGAGCCATTCACCCCCGTCCAAGAGTACATGTATGTCTACAATTGAGGGCACTTTTAGTTACATATGAAGCAGATGACCACATTTACAGCCCACGACTGTTATCCCTTGAAAGCATTTCCCTTTCCTGCTGTAATTTTGGGCAACACCAAGTGAAGCTTCCACACATCACCAGCCAACTATGTAGCACCGACGTCAGTTAGCCCGGTGGGCTGTTTCTTCTTCATCATTTGGTTGCAGGAAATCTCTTATGAGTCCTATGCAGGAGTAGAGGGAGAGACCTGGGTAAAGGAAGTAGGTATCCTGGAGTTTAGTTTACCTGTTCATGTAGTTTACTCATGCTTCCTGGACCTGCTTAGGCCTAGTCCCAGATGCATGACTTCCAGAGAGCAATGTACTATAGCCCTGCCCGTCTGGAATCATGGCTCAGCAGATCTGATTTTATCCAACTTAACAGGATGATTCTAATTGTATAGTCAATTTGTTTCCATAGCCAGGCACGCATTTTTAAAATGTAATCAGTATTTCCATGTTACACATTTTAATGTTTAAGTATCAGAATCATGAGGCCTGGGCTTCACCACGATTATTTTTGTTTAAAATTTTGTATTTACTTCTAAAGGCCATTGGCCTTAAACATAGCAGGAATGCAGAAGATACAGAAGTGACATATAATATGGAGCTTATTTAGCCTTTTAAAAATAAGTGTGTCAAGTTTTACAAGTTAGGTTTCATAAAACTACACAAATAGCCATCCTAAGGGGTATCTTTTGGAATAAATTTGAAGATTGACATTAATTAAGATTAACCAGTCCTGGCGTGGTGGCTCACACCTGTAGTTCTAGTTCTTTGGGAGGCCAAGGCAGGCAGATTGCTCGAGGTCAGGAGTTCGAAACCAGCCTAAGCAAGAGCAAGACCCCATCTCTATTATAAATAGAAAGAAATTAATTGGCCAACTAATATATATAGAAAAAATTAGCCAGGCAAGGTGGTGCATGCCTGTAGTCCCAGCTACTTGGGAGGCTGAGGCAGTAGGATTGCTTGAGCCCAGGAGTTTGAGGTTGCTGTGAGCTAGGCTGACGTCACGGCACTCACTCTAGCCTGGGCAACAAAGCGAGATTCTGTCTCAAAAAAAAAAAAAAAAAAAAAAAGATTAACCAAATGTTTTATAAGCTGTAGACCAAATTTCAAAGAAGATGATCCACTCACCATGTTTAAGAATCTAACCCATCACACAGCACTGGCTAAGAAACACACCACACAAGGTTGGGGATCATAATCCATAGCATCCAGGTGCCCAGAAGGTCATTGCTTACCATGGAATGGATTATGCTTCTGTCCTTCCTAGTTCCAGTCTTCCCAGCTACCAAGCCCTGAGCAGACAGCATCGACGCTCCTGTATCTGTTAGTACTAACCTCTGGCTTCAGCCCAGCCAGGCAGTGTTGCAGGTAGGAGCACAGTGCACTATTGCTGCAAGATCATCTCCCCCAGCATCCTTGTTTCCACTTCAGTTGGAGCATTAATGACCAAAATGTCTTTCAAGAAGTTTGCACCAACTTTTACTCCCATTGACAGTTCTTGAGAATACCTATTTCCCTGACATGGCATTCCTGAATTCAAGTCTAAGTGTGTGTGTGCTTTGGCAGTACAGGAGGAGAATCTAATCCCTGTGGCTTTGCTCTGTGAGGAAGTAGCCTATTTTGAGAACACCACACATCATCTGCCTAGGGTGGAGCTCATTTTTCTTTATCAGCTGAAAAAGCTGCAGGAGGATTTGGCTGTCAGTGGGAGTCTCCCCCCACCCCCTCCTCATGTGCCCGTGGTTGTGAATCTACTCTCCATGGGAAACCAGGCTGTAGCTCCTGACTATTTAGAAGTGAATGTGTATTAAATGCTTATAGTGTGCTTTATATTTATACAACACAATCTTTATAAAACCCCATGATATAAGTATTATTGTCTCATTTTATATAATGGGGAAAACTGAGACACAAGGTAATTAAATAATCGTAGCTATGAAGTCATATAGGTAGTATGTAGGGGAGCTGGGATTCAAACTCTAGCCTCTAGAGTGCTGACACCTCACCACTACAGAGTGGCACAGAGAAGGGCCGTGGTGCACAGGAATCTGCATTACTATTTGTTACTACAGCATGTTTTTAGAGACACTGCTATTTGGCTAGTCAAAAAGTATGATAATCTTCTCATCCAGAAATCAGCAAATGGAGAAAACTAAAATATGTCAAGTTACTTTGTTTGGAAATAAAATCTAACAGAGCAAAGTTATGTGTTCTGTTTACTTTGAATATTGAATGAAATACATTATTAAATATTTAAGGAAATAAAAAAAAATTTTAAATCTACTATTATGATAAGAATTCTTTCATTAATCTGTGCTATCTTTCCAAGCAAAACAATGTGGTTTGAATGAACAATGTTTTAATTGATTTTTAAGATTATGAATCTTTCCCTTGTTATGGCCATAAAACACCATAAGAAAATTGGAATGTGAAAACTATTTTGAATTCAAGGCAACACAAATGAAGTCTCTAGTAACTTTGAGAAGAGTTTAAAAGTGAAATATCTGCTCTCTAGTTGTGATTGACATATTGGTGAAGGCTTGTCTTTTTAAGTTGGTTTTGAGTATCGTACTCTGGTGACCTAGAAAATCACAAATGGCAGATACTTAGCACATGTCTTATCACCCCTATCTTGCATTCATGTGAGCCATCACTAATCAACCACAGACTCTTTTCCATTGAAACTAGATGTTATCTCAGAAAATTTTCAAGATAATTCTTTTGACAGTCACTCTTATTTGACTGGAGTTGGTAAAGGTGTTTAAACTTATTTTCTATCTCTAACTTAGACAATCCACTATTATCTCTACTACAGCTATATATACAGTAAAAAGAAAGTATTTATTGATTACTTCCAATATTTTATATTCTGTGCTAATCAATAGGGATAGAATAATTTTAAAAAATTTAGTTTTTTATTTATGGTAGGCTATTGTAAGAAACAATTCCTCAATCTCAATGACTTCACCAAGTAAGTTTATCACTTGTGTGAAGTCCATTGCAGATATTACTGGTTTGATGGCCCTGTGGGGCAGCCATCCTCCAAGGAGTGATTCTAGAATCCTTCCAATGATAACTCTGCCATCTTCAAGGTTGCTGAGAAAATATATAGGATGTTTAACCATATCAGCCTGGAAGTGACACAAATCACTTTTACTTACTTCCATCAGCCAGAAAAAGTCACATCACTCCAATGAAATGCAGACTAGAAAATGTAGTCACTGACTGGACTTCCTGTTCCTAAATGATACTGTGGAAGGAAAGATAGTTTGAATGTTTTAGTGGTCAGCTAATCAATTCAGAGAAGTATGCAGGGTCCTCTCAAGTTCTTCATCTCCAGCAGCATGTGTCCTTAAATAAATCTATGATCATCTATGTATTTATATAACATAACATTCATATTATATATATAGTCTTTATACATATATACATATGTATATACATATACATGTGTGTATATATGTGTGTGTGTGTGTATATGTATATAGAGATAGCACTTAAATTTGAAACTGTCCATCATTCTCAAATTAACATGAATGTTTGTGCTTCTTTTTTTCTGTCATTGGTATTGTTATTCCTCATAGCTTTACTATCATAGAGCTATCATAACTCTCTTTTAATTAACCAGGAATATCCAACCTAGAAGCAAAAGTTAAGACTATTGTTATTGGTGATTTGTTTTTAATGCTTTCTCCCAATTCCCCTGATTCTACTTCAATTTGAGATTATCATGGTCTCTTCTCTCAAGTGATTTTCTTACTTTCAGCCAATTCATATCTTTATTACTTATGGCAAATTTATCTCCCCATACTGTTTCTAACATATTTTATACTAAATTTCTTTTTTTACATATTCAATAAATATTGACATCTTCTCATCTAGTGAAGCCATGAGGCAGCATGATGCTTTCCATATAATCATACCTAGCTGAATGCTGGCATTGTGGGAGTATTTTTGTAGCTCTTTGTGATCTTCATTTGCATGGAAACTTCACCTTTCATTTCCTATATGTGAATTTTGAAGACTTTACCTAAAACTTACATTCTTTATCTGCAAGGCTCTTCACAAATTTTGCTGGAAAGACTGGATATCCATATGCAAAAGAATGAAATTAGACTTTTGTCTTACAGCATGCACAAAAATCAACTCAAAATGAGTTAAAGACATAAATGTAAGACCTAAAACTATAAAACTACTAGAAGAAAACCTAGGAGAAAAGCTCCATGCCATTAGGCTGGGCAAAGATTTCTTGGATATGACACCAAAACTACAGACAACAAAAGCAAAAATAGATAAATAGTACTACATCAAACTAAAAAGGAAACAATTAATAAAATAAAAAGGCAAGCTACAGAATGAAGGAAAATATTTGTAAACTGTACATGCTATAATGAGTTAACAGCTAAAATATACAAAAATCTCATACAACTCAATAGCAGAAAAACAAATACCTCCTGTTAAAAAATGGGCAAAATATTTAAATAGACAATTTTTCAGAGAGACTTACAAATGGCTAGCAGGTATATGAAAAGATGCCCAACATCACTAATCAGCAGGGACATGCAAATCAAAACCAAAATGAAGTTGGGCACGGTAGCATATGCCTGTAGTCCCAGCTAATTCAGAGGCTAAAGCAAGACAATTGTTTGAGCCCAACAGTTTGAGGCCAGCCTGGGCAACATAGTCAGACCCTGTCTCTAAAAACAGCAACAACAAAAACAATGAGATATTATCTCACACCTCTTAAGATGGCTATTATAAAAAAAAATTTAACAAGGAGAATTTGAAATACTTGCCCATTATGGAAATGTAAAATGATGCAGCCACTATGTTAAACAGTATCACGGGTCTTCAAAACATTGAAAATAGAAATACTATATGATGCATCAATCACACTCTGGATATTTATCCAAAAGAATTGATACTGGTATCTCTAAGAGACATTTGCACTTTCTTGTTCACTGCTTTCGCAATAGACAAGATGTGGAAACTACCTAAATTTCCTTTGATGAATATGATATAGACATAAAATGAAATGTTATTCAACTTTATAACAGAAGAAAATCCTACCATATTGGACAACATTGGATGGACCTTGAGGACACTATGTTAAGGGAAATAAGCCAGACACAGAAGGTAAATACTGCAAGATTCCACTTCTATGAAGTACCTAAAATAGTTAAACTCATAAAAAGAGTAGAAGGGTATTTTCCAGGGCCTGAAGAGAGAGGAAATGGAGAGATGCTATTCAACAGATATAAGGTTTCAGTTTTGCTTTGGTTGGATCCAGTGGTAAGGGGGAAAAAGTAAAGAAATAAGAAAAAAAAAGTTTTGATTCTACAAGAATGATTAAGTTCCAGAGGTCTATTGTACACCATTGTACCTATAGTTAACGATATGCAATATACACTTAAAAATGTGTTAAGAGTGTGTACCTTGTGTTATATGCTCTTATCACAAGTGTAAAACAATGAAAAACTTCCCAGGGAGGGAAGAATTACTCTAGCCCTGCACTGTCTAATATGATACATGTGGCCTATAAGCATTGGATTAAACAAAATATATTATGAAAATTAATTTTGTTTCTTCTGTTTATTTTTTTTTAATTTGGCTACTACAAACTTGAATTTATACATTAAACTCACATTATGTGTTGGACAACACTGCTCTAGAGGAGATGTTTTGAAAGTATGAATAAATGCACTAATTTTATGGACTCTGGTTAAATATGAGTCATATTGAATTGTCTGCTATTATTTGGTTTGGAGTCAGCTAAAGGAATACATTCTATTTTCTCTATGATTTTGTTATTCTTGATGAGTTTAATAATGAAAAAAACTGTAAATATGCTTAGAGTATGGGTAATTTGGTTAGAAAAATTATTTTTAAAATAATGATAAATTAATGCACTAGGTGTCTTAGAACAAATGCTGGCTTTTTTAAAAATACAAATCTTAACATCCAATATGACTTTTAATTTCTTTAATAAATGCTTCCTTGAATACCTTGCTTTGCTTCTAGCATTCTCTGCCTCAATGTCCCACATCTATGCTGCCTGTATGATATTATCTAAAAATATACTGTTACACTCTACCATTACATAAATTTTAGGCATAAATTTTGGTGACACACAGTGACTTAATTACCCCAGTTTCCAATTTCATCAGGATCAAAGGAATACATGGAAAATATGATAATAGGTATCTTTTCAGAAGTCTTTGTTTACTTCCTAAAGTGAGCCTTACCAAAAAAGTACTCCACTAATCATGGAGGTGAGATATAATTTTTTAAAAGCTACTTATTTCAGAATATTACTATAGAGTTAGAATTTGCTTCTTAAACTAATGGGGTATTTATGAAGAATTAGTAGTAGCCAGTAGCCATTTCCATGGTGATGGATACATTTAACTTTACCATGGTCCTTTGCAAATGAGAATGTTACCATTGGAAAACACACTTTGTATGCAACACAGCACTTCTGACTAGCTATTTAATCTTGGAAGACTTTGTGTGCCTGCAGTACTTTCCCAAACTTGCCCCATTTTCTGCTTGGTTCCTTGTGTATGGTTAGGTGAAATACATTTCATTAACAGGTGAAATACATTTCAATTGTATAGCACAATTGTCCTAAATTCATTCTTGATGCTCTGCAACCATCATAACCACCATCCATCTCCATAACTCTATTTATGTTGTAAAACTGAAACTGTATACTCATTGAATAATAACTCCCCATTATGCTATACTCTAGTCCCTGGAAACCATCATTTTATGCTTTTTCTATGATTTTCACTACTCTAAGTACCTCATATTAGTGGATCATACAGTATTTGCCTTTTTGTGACTGGCTTATTTCTCTTAGTTTGATGTCCTCAAGGTTCATGCATCCTGTAGCATGTTTCAGAATTTCTTCCCTTTTTAAGGCTGAATATATCCATTGTATGAATATATCACATTTTGCTTATGCTTTCATTTATTCATTGATGGACACTTGTGTTGCTTTCCCATTATAGCTATTGTGAATAATGCTGCTGTGATATTATTTGTGGCAGTATTATTTACATATACTCTCTTTGAGAGCATATATATATATATATATATATGTGTGTGTGTATATATATATATATTATCTTTGAGATACATATATATAGCAAATATAAACAAATATACTTAGAGACCCTGCTTTCATTTTTTTGGATGTATATATACCAAGAAGTGGATTTGCTGGATCATATGATAATCCTGTTTTAAATATTTTTGACGAACTGCAATAATGTTTTCTATAGTGGCTGTTCCATTTTCTATTCCCAGCAATAGTGCATAAGGGTTCCAATTTCTCCTCATCATAATGTAACCATTTTTAACACATCATTAAGGAAGTTGAGATAGAAACTTTGTATGAGAGAGTAGATATTTTTCTGAAGAAAAAGGTAGATTTTAAAAATGGTTTAAATTGGGAATATGGGAATAAGATTATAAATGGATTTTGAAAATCAACCCAGACAACTAAAGTACAATGCAGTAGATTAATGAGTAAGTTCCATCCTTTGTGGTATAAGTAGGAAGTATATATGAAAATGGTGGTCTCAGAATAGGCAAAACTCTGTTTGAAAAGAGGCAGCTAGGAAAACATGGTAGAGAGCAAGGAAATCCATATGAATGTTGAATCACTGGTACAGTTCTTGTAGACCCTGAAAAAGCAGGCAAGCACCACAGCCAAAGGGTGCAAAATGAGTACAGACGGGATAACCTGGTTTACTGAGAAGTGAAACAGCAATTGGACTTAGAAGAAAGTTTGTCAGAAAAAAGAGGGAAGTAAAGCCCTTATAAAATTTTACAAAAATGTTTAAAATTGAGTATTTTTATATTAATATTACTTGGAAACCATTTCCCCTTTTATTAGATTAGTTTTCTTATGTCACATCCCAAAGCAGTCTGAGTTGTCTTTGGATGTGACGTGAGATTGGTTCCTTCTTGGGGTTCTTTAATCCTAGCCATTAATCAGGGTATGTCATTTGAAAACAAGTGTTCTGAAAACACAGAAACTAAATTTTCTAAATGTCTTTAACAAGGGGCATTCATTTAACAATGAACCTAACAAAGAACCAAGACTTAACTGATGGCTCTTTAGCTTATATCTCTACTTTTTTGGTTACATATTGCTTGTATTAAAAATAAACATACGAATAGCAATTTTTTGCTGTTTAGCCATATCCTTTTATTTGTCCAGAGTTTCTGGCAAACTGATTTGTGCCAAATTGACTAAGGCATATGACTGACAGTAAACAAATAATGTATTTGAAATTATTAATGCAGATGTGAATGGTGGAGAAGCAATCATAATTTCAGGTGAAAGTTCTTTTTAACCAATAGAATTAAACTATCACAAAATGAAACAAATAACATCTTCATGTTTGTTCTTATATCTGAAAGCATTTTTGCTTTCAGATATAAGAAAGGCTTATATCTGAAAGCATTTTTGCTATAGCGATTGATTTTCATGTATTCTAAAATAGCACAAGATTCTTTAAAATGTTTTAGGCAACCCCCCAAAAAGAAGGTGATTTATTTTCTGTTAAGTCTTGTTACCAATCAATGGTAACAAGAACTGTAAAAATGCCTTAGAGAATGCTTAATTATCTTTTGAGATGCTCTGAGAATAACTGAAGAGAGGCTTATAAAAAGGAAAAAAAAAATCAACTGCTTCTAATAACTACATTCACCCAATTAAACTATAACTGATTTGTGGTTATCCCATGGCATAACCCTTTACATTTATATAAGAGGGAATCATTTTTAGCAAAATAAAAAAATAAATAATATGAAAATAATGAAAAACCAAACAGTTGACTACTTGGATTTATCTTCTAATTTGATCATTCCTCTTTATAATCTCAATTTGCTTCTCTTTAAAAGACAGAAAAATCACTCAAAATAATCCATAAAAATGCACAAAAATAGGTCTCAGGTGTTGTAAAAATACTAAGGGAAAATAAAATCATTACGATGGTTCTTCTTCACAAGTGTGAAATCATCAGAGAGTAAATAAAGACTCTCTGCAGAAGTGGTTTTATCTACTTTTCCAGCTAAGTACTGCCTTTTCAGTGGAGGAAAAACTTAGCCTAAGAGCACTTTTATCACTTGGAGGGACTTTTTGAAATGGGGAAGCATCTCTTCCAGATAAAATTATTTCTTTACAAATAGAGAATCGTTTTAATGAACTACTGTGTTAGCAGAGAGGACTGTAAAATGGTTTAGATTTGTGACACAGAAAACCCTTTGTGATATTGATGTGACTTAAAGGTTTATGCATCAAATGAATCTATAACAGAAACTGTACCTTAGCATGATATTTGATGTCTGTCATAATATCGCACATTATCTTTTTTCATGCTGTCTTCGATCTTTCCTGAGGCTGTGTCAAGGGAAACAGCTATGTACACTGTGATGCACCGTTGCAGAGAGGATGTATTCTAGCAGCCCTTAGCCTATACTATGTAAATTAAATTTTGAACATGAATTTCATATTTGCTCCATACCTTTGCTTATCTCTTAACCTGAGTGTGCCATAATAAGTCTAAGAACATATGACTGTTTTGTCCCTTTGGTATTGGATGTGTCATTGAAAAGACAGCCATGCATTTCACACCACCTCAGTCCCATTGATCCGCAAAAGAACCCAGCAATATCCACTACACCTGAATCCCTATTTCTCTACTGACCACTTTGTACCTTCTGAAGCAGGGAAGTGAGTCTGTCTCATTCAAAAGAACATGAGGGCCACACCTAAAGTATT
The DNA here is from genome assembly GCF_040939455.1 of Microcebus murinus. NCBI lineage: Eukaryota > Metazoa > Chordata > Mammalia > Primates > Cheirogaleidae > Microcebus > Microcebus murinus. Next base: position 93,819,221 of record NC_134110.1, on the reverse strand, counting down.
TTGATGCTGTCTCAGTCCCATAAGAGATAATCCTCAATTAATTACTTTGGCAAAGCATTTTATGCTTGTGAATGTTTAATGAATGTCATGGCCCTTTTAAAAGCAATTTGCCAGTTTTGAGCACATTTCGATTCAAATAAAATGATAATGATTCCAGTTCAATACAATTGAAAATGTGGTGTCAGTAAAGGATGTTTCCTGCTAAACTTCAAATCACAGGTTTGTGAGCCATCTCTGAGCAAAAGCATCACTTCATACTAAATATTCAGCTTATTAACCCAGGTTATTGACGGTCTTGTTATAGCAGGTGGAGAACAAGAATGATCACCTCATAGAATTTTATTAAGAAAGGGAAAAAGCAAAATAATGCAAATAGCAATTAAAGTAGTTACAGATATTAGTAAAGTAAAAATACAATCCCAAGTATCCATACTTTACTAGAAAAAAAATGCAAGCAATTATAGCAATTATAGTCATCTCAGATTTCGGTAACTTTATTTGCATTTTATAGTGATTTCATAAACCCCATGTCCAATGAAACAATTTTCAAAAGCGCTATCAAAAATGGAAATTCAGATGTCTCTTATATTTCATCAGATGAGAGGGATTTTTCTCTAAGCAAGTTCCAAATGTCTGGGTGATTACTTTAAATTTTATTTGTTTGAAATTAAATTAAATAAATAAATTGGATCGAGAGGGGTTAGAAACTTCCCTGGCATAAATATCTTTAACTTCTCCTTTCTGTGGTTTTTGAAGACAACTCTTTAACTAAAGAATTCAAGTCAGGCAAGGGCATATAATATAACTAACTTTCAAGTCAGGCAAGGGCATATAATCAATCTCTTAACATCTTGTCAACCTTTCGTGTCTTTGATTTTCAACCTTCAATCCATTCATCCATCCGGCTTATCTTTATCGAGCCTTCACTAAGATCGGAGGTCGATGCTGAGTCATGGAGGTGTGGATACAAGCCGGGCAGAGACACCATCTGTCCTCACAGAGCTTGTAGTCTGTGTGAGCTTGGTGCTGCGTATGCCAAGGCGAACAGGACAAGATCCAGTGAAGAAATGCACGTAAAACAGTTACACCCTGGGATAAGTGCTATGGTGGATAATTGTATTGACATTATCAAGAAGATCAGAGAAGGCATCCTTCAGGAGGTAGCATTTGAGCTGCTCCTGAGAGTTGAGCAGAGTTTTTAACCCTGTTGCTGTCACTGAGTTATGAAAGTTTCAACCTTATTCCTTCTCATCTTTCCTTCATTCACCATATTTGTAAGGGACCCAAGGTGTGAAAGACATGTCACAGGGTGCCGTAAGTGCTACAAAGATGAGTATGTCAAGGCCCCTGTGCTCCAATTTCACAAAGCGAGAGAGAGAACACAAAACAAGGGGAAAAGCTATGGGCAAAGATGTGCAGTAAGAATGCAAAAGATCGGGACTTTCCTCCCATTTGGAGCAGTCAGGGAAAATTCCTGGGCACCGTGGCATTGCAGGTGGCAGAAAAACGACAGCAAGGATTTTCTGCCCTGAGTAGGTCCTGCTGGGTGGGAAGATGGCTTCCCTTGGACTCAGGAGGACTGGATTCCAGGCTTGATCAGACCAGAGTTTATCTTAAGATAAACCAGGGTGCAAGGGACGTAATAACGTACGATTTGAGGAAAATTTTAGGAAAGGACCACGTTTTCTCTGCCGAGTCTCTGCCCTTATACCTGACACAGGTAATGGAACAAATTACATCATAATCAAGACATTCCTTCCCATAAAGGCCTCAAACTTTATCTAAAAAAAATGCCACTGGGTTTAGTTTAGGATTTTCCAAAATGTCTTTTGAAAAGTACAAGTCCTGCATATGTCTGTGATGCAAAGTGTTTCATAATAATTAAATCTGAGAAACACTGAAATCTATAGAGCTCTCTGGAAAATTGACTATGCACTTGTGTATCAAAGAGTTTAGAAATCCTGTGGTTAAAAATGTATTAGCTGATGGACATTATTCAGGTGACAGATTCCCTAAATGCCCTGACTTCGCTACTTCATCATTTATGCATGTAACAAAATTTCACTTGTACCTCATAAATTTATACAAACAAAAACATGAAAAAAAATTAGCTGACCTTAAAACACTTCCCCCTCTACTAGTTTTTCACAGAACATTTATTAACACTGAAGAAACTTGAGATACATCAATCACTCTGTACGGCTAATGAGCTCCCTTTCTCCATAGCAGACACGAGCCAGGAGGATGCTGGAGTGCCCTCAGCTCTGATCAGTGCATGGGCACACAGAGGATGGGGACAGGGAGGAAGAGGAGAGGAGTGAGCAAGGGGCTGGAAGTGAGGAGGAGATTTTGGATAAGTGGACAATTTCCAGGTCATCCCTGACACCGTCAGCTGACTGTGGAGAGACAACTCACATACTGAAATGCTGCCCTGGGGTTCGCTGTCTTTTGTGGCCATGTTCAGCTACTGAAGTGTGAAAACTTAGAGGATCTAAGGGCTAGACTTTCTGATGGTTCAAGATGCCTGCTTCTGGGGGTCTAATAACCAGTTTCTGATTCACAGCAACATCAGATTATGACATCTGAAAGTTAAAAGCACAAAAAAATCTCTCCAACACTAGCTTCCTTGTGCCCCTACCAAAAACCACACATGGACAGAATTATGATGTAGTAGGAGGAGGATTGGATTGCTGGGCAATAGGTCATATAAAAAATAAAAATATTTGGTCACCTTAAGTAGACATTGTGTAAAGCCAAAATATAATTTCAATCCTTTACAAACTCCATGAAAGGGCGTTGTTGCTAAAAAAATCACTCTGCTAATTATAGTCATATTAAAGTATGTAAGCACATACAAATGGTCCAAGAATATACTTCATCTTCTTCAGCCCCCTTAAAATGCTTAGAAATTAATATATATTCATTGGAAATATATAAAAATCACTTCTATGGTGATAAATAAGTTTTTAATGTTTTTTTTTAATTTTTTTTGTTTCAGCATATTACAGGAGTACACATGTTTAGGTTGCATATATTGCTTTTGCCTCACCTGAATCAGAGCTTCAAGCATGTCCATCCCCCAAACGGTGCACACTGCAATCATTATGTGTGTGTATACACCCATCCCCTCCTTCGCCCTCCCATCTGCCCAAAATCGGATGAATGTTATTACTATCTGTGCACTTAAGTATTGATCAATTAATACCAATTTGATGGTGAGTGCATGTGGTGCTTGTTTTTCCATTTTTGTTATACCTTACTTAGTAGAATCGGTTCCAGCTTCATCCAGGATAATACAAGAGGTGCTAGATCACCTTTGGTTTTTGTGGCTGAATAGAGCTCCATACATAAATTAATCCACTCATGAATTGATGGGCACTTGGGTTGTTTCCACATCTTTGCAATTGTGAATTAACCTCTATGGAAAGTAATATGGAGATACCTCAAAGAGCTACAAGTAGAACTGTCATTTGATCCAGCTATTCCATTATTGGGCATTTACCCAAAAGAACAAAAGACATTCTATAAAAATGATATCTGCACTAGAATGTTTATAGCAGCACAATAATAATATTTCAATATATGTCATTTCAGGATTTTTTTCTAGCACATACATATATCTAAGCAAGCATAAATTTTTCAAACTTCCTATCACACTGTAAAATCTATTTCATAGATTTTCTTCATTCAAAAATACAATGACAACACTTTCTCTAATCATTAAATATTCTATACACATGCCTTTACGTGAGTATACTATAATTCTTTAATACGTATAATTGTCCTCTATTTTACTCTCAGTGTTTTAATATCATAAAGAAACCCTGAAATGAATACTCTTACATGTAAATCTTTTTGATTGCCTTTGATTTTTTTTTCTTCAAGACGCACTTCTAAAGGCAAATTGCTGGGTCAGGCATATGAACATTTTTAAACCATAATGTAACAAGTTGTAAAATTGCCTTTGAGATATTGTATGTCTTGCAAGTCCCCCAGGGGCTGTGTGGAAGAGCCAGTCTCCCCCATTCTCACTAATAAACGAAGATTTTATTATTTTTTTATTTGTGTACATTTATGGAGCACAAGTGTAATTTTGTTACGCGGATATGTTGTGTAGCGGTGAAGTCAGAACTTTCAGTGTATCCATCACCCGAGTAAGGTACATTGAACCCATTAAGAAATAATGGAAATTTTAAAATGCCAAAAAGAGTCCTTCAAAAGTCTTCTTCTTTCGCTCATATTTTATCCTAAATGTTACTGGCTGTATTCTAATTAAGGTAACCAGATGAAGTCTTTGTTGCTCCTGAGTGAGGTTGAATTCAGGGCTCAGAATTATACATACAGCTCAGTTTTTAGAAAAGTCTAAACTATTCCAAACTATTCAGACATCTTTTATTTATTTAATAGTGTTTAATATGGAGACTTTAAATGAAACAGAGTAAACCGTCACATTTTTCTTGTCAGATTAAGAAGTTATAAAACAGCTGTGATCCCAGCTTAATGAAATGTAGAAATTTTATGTCACTATGGCTAGATTCCAATCTTCTTCTTTTTATTTATTAATTAAGTTCACAACAAAGTAATTATATAAACACACAGAAGTTGGAGAGCATCTTTTTAAAAGAAATCTTAGTTATGGTCACTTAATTAGGAGTTCTCACATGTTAACAAACTTTTTAAAATAATAATGCTATATTGGCTGGGTGGCTCACACCTATAATCCTACCACTATGGGAGGCCAAGACAGGAGGATCGCTCAAGGTCAGGAGTTTGAAATGAGCCTGAGCAAGAGCAAGACTCCGTCTCTACTATAAATAGAAAGAAATTAATTGGCCAACTAAAAATATATAGAAAAAATTAGCCGGGCATGGTGGCGCGTGCCTGTATTCCCAGCCACTCCGATGGTTGAGGCAGGAGGATTGCCTAAGCCCAGGAGTTTGAGGTTGCTGTGAGCTAGGCTGACGCCACGGCACTCTAGCCCAGGCAACAGAGCCAGAGTTTGTCTCAAAAATAAATAAATAAATAAATATAAAATAATAATGCTATAAATGTCAAATAGCTTTTCATGCAAATGGTATAGAATCAGAAATTCACCTTATGCAGTAAATGTGATGTCACAAACTGCAGAGAAGATGCTGTTTGACTTGGCAATTAGCATTTTGCATGTTTCTCAAAAGTATCAGACTTTGTATAAACAGAAGTAAGGCATTAAGATCCTTGACAGAGTGGGAAAAAAATTTAACTTTGATGTGTGGGACCTACCAAAAGAAGGGCTGCATATTAAAATGAATTAATAATAATTTTTATTTAAGCAAAAGAAAATGTGCCAAAGTAAATAAAAGATTGTTTTAGATTCTTTAACATATTGTTTTCTTAATCACATTGTTTCATTTCCTAAGGTTAAAATACAGGCAAGTGTATTAGAGAGGGGAGATGCATTGATTGCAGATTGTCATTATTAGTTGTGAGATTTTTCAAGGTTATCAGAGTGGATAAAAGCAGAATAGCTTTCTTGGGCATGTGGAAGCTAAGAGCATATGAAAAAGTATGAAACCATTAATGACTTGTCATACCCCACAGGATAGCCACTGAAACAAGAAAATAGGTACAACTGAATAGGTACATTATCTGAATGTACCTTAAGGAATCATGAAATTTCTCCTGAATGGAAACATAAAGCTTTAACAGAAATAGTTAAAGAAAGTTAAATTTGCTTTCCAAATAAATTCCCCAGGATTATGGATACATAGTGAATGCACAGTATTTAGATGTTTTATTTGAGCTGTGGATGTGTATGTTCTCAAGGGCTGACCAATGACTGGCCAATGCTGCTCTGTCATTTCTAGCAATGACTTATAAATGCTGTGGGCATAAGTCCTCCTGTGCAAGGAAGGGTCTATGAGATTTTAAGTTATGGGTGTTACTGAGAGCAGTAAAGACAACATTTTGAAATTCCTCTAGTAATGTTTACAGCTGTGAACTTAGAAATGTATGATAACAAAAATAATTGCCACAGCAAGCATTTATATGTGGGGGCGAGGGGAAGAAAATGACTTTAATATCCAAATAGGGAAATTGGGTTAACATAGAATAGTCCATCTTCTGAAAGGAATCAGCAAAGTTATTTAAATTGAAACTCAGGAAGAATTTGTGATAGCTCGGGAAACTGCTATAAAAGGAGTAAGTAGTTAACTATGTTAAAACCTAAAAATAATTCTAAAAACTATTTATGTTAACAGAAGCTGGAAGAAAATACAGCAGAGGTTTAATGCTACTCAGTTTGCTCTGCATATAACTCTCCTTTCCTACATTTCTGATTTAAGTTTTCCCTAATAAACTTAGATTCATTATATCCATAATACGAACCCCACTTATTTTAAACTCTACTGTGGATGCCATGGTCAGGTGTCTGGCGGGGGGACTTCAGTGCACCTTCCAGGAGAAGGGGCTGCACCTGGCTGCGTGCTCCTCCTGTGGGCTGCTCTGTTGTCCCTGCCGCCCGCTCCTCCCTTCCATTCAGCCCCTTGTCTGTGCTGGTTTCTGCAAGTTTCACTTTTTTCTTTGTAAATCTTTGCATAGACAATGGTCCTATTCTTATTTGTAGGAAAGAATGAAGTCAACTTTTGTTTTCTCTTCCTACTTTGTGTGGGGAATCATTGTGCTAAAATCTAATGCCACCTGTATTCGCAAACAGGGTGACACTTGTATTATGTCTGAATACAATGCAGTGAGCCTGCACTTCACGCTGCCTGGCTCATGGGTGCACCTGTGAGTCCATTTGTCACCTGGAACCACCTCAGGTCACCTACAATGTTATCTCTCTCCTGTTCTGGCTCCCACCTGTAAGAAATGATTTTGAGGCCAGTGTCAGGAAGAGCCACTGTGAAAGCAGCAATATTGTGCTCAAGAGTTCTGATATCCCCAAAGGGGCTGATGCTCATGTACAAGAGCTGAAGTGAAGAGGCCAGTGTGGCTAGACAGTGGCAAGCAGCAGGGTGTGACACAACTTTAGACCGTAGAGATAGATAGGGTGAATGATGCAAAACCTTTGAGGCCAAGTTAATTAAGGATGTTAGGCTTTATCCAAGAGTCACTAAGTAGCTCTTGAAATATTTTAAGCAGGAAAGAATTACGTGACCTGATGTGTGAAGTCAGTGATTATTCTGGATAGGGTCCACGTTGGCACAGCCGGTGGGCCACACACCAGGGTGAAGCCACATGCTCTGGATTATGAAATGAGGACCCTTTCCCCAACTATGGGGAAGACTCTGTTAAGTGCGTCTTACAGTTTGCAAATTGTAAGGGAGATGCCACATTTGAAGAGACTGTTAGGACAATTACCATGCAGCTCCAGTTTCTCTGTTAGTATAATTTTGATCCCAGCCAACCCATGTTTTTTAGTCTTAAAAAGATCAAACTTAGCAGGTGTTTGAGCCTGGAAGCAAGAGAGAAAATGAAAAATACCAGCATCATTTTGGCTAACGAATAGATTTCCTTCAAGTGTCTCTGCACTCAGATCCTGAGTAAAAAAAAAAAAAAAAAAAAAAAATGTATCCAGCACACAGATTGTTCCCCCTCATGTTACTTTCTGTGTCAGCCTTGGCAGTCTCGACACTCCATCCAATCTAATTCAGAATCATTAACATTTGTACTTAGCCACATGGATTCAAATGCTGAGTGTTCTGAACATTTGCAGGCAGATGTGACCAAAGATGTTCTCTTTTCACAATTTCCTCAGTTAATTTGCATAGAACAGCCATTGCCACTGAACATGAGGTGCAGTCAACAGAGAAGCAATTTTTGTTTGTTTGCTGTTAAGTTCTGAGCATGTGCTTGTATTGAGGAAGCATTTTACTTTGTTGCATTGAAATATTTAATAACTATTGTTTCACTTATGGTTTGTCCTTGCTTTTTTATTGTTTTACTTAATCAGTTGGGAAGCAGGTATTGCTATCAGGCGAGTGCTTTTTTTTGCTTGCATTTGGATGTTGATTTTAATGGCAATACATTCAGGAACCACTTTTTCATTGAATTCTGCCTTCCTATTTTTAACCAAGATTGGATCATCTGCCTTTACTAAATGGACATTTTATTTACTCCTTTATGTAGTTCCAAGGTAAGGGCAGTTCTTGAATTAGGAAAACATCATTATCGCTAATATTGATTTGTCAGTCTTCCTATTTACCTTCCACACTGCACGCAAAAAGGACTCAGAAGATAAATATCAAAGTTCAACCCAAACTAAAGGTGTCCTTCATGTGTGAATTTTACGACTTCTTTGCTCTTGTTCAGAAATTACTATCAATCACAGAATCCTTGTCCGACCTTCACTGGGGATGAAAAGGTGGTCAAGATTCAGACAAAATTTGCAGCTGACAAGGCAGCATTTTTGTCAGTAGCCGTGCGAAGAATCAGTTAGCCAGTATATTGGCAAGTCCATCACTTTCCCTCAGTCTTAGAAAATAAAGTTCCCTCCTATCGTCATAGGCTGTCATCTCCAACTTTGTTCTTCATCCAATCTTTTCCATTTCTCTTATTGTTATTAGGCCTCCTTCATCTTGACACTCTTGCTACTGGCTGGTGTCCCTGCAACCTACTTATGTGACCATGCTCAAGTTTTTGTTATAAGAAAACCAACCCTTCAATAGCTCACAAATGACCATACTCTCCTAACTTGCTTTTTTTCTCTTGTTTCATCAAAACAGAGCTAAAGACTGTGAAATAAAGATGTCAATGAAAGATCCTTACCCTCAAACACTTTTATTCTCTTGTCAGTTGGTGTTCCAGAAAGATTAATGTAGCTATGGGTTGCCAGAAGCAAGCAGGTCAGTTTTGTACCTGTTGCAAGAGTGTATTAAGTACAAGATGATGAATGTTTGCACAAAAGCACTGTTTCAAATATGCTGACTTCTTTCAGCTCCCAAGACTTTTTCAGATTTTACCCTCAAAATCATCCTCAATGCTGAGCCTGTCTCACGCTGCCATGTTCCTGCCTCCATTTTGAAGGCTTTGTCTGGTGGTCATGAATCAACACTCACCTTGGTTTGTTGTTTTGTTTGTTTCCTATTTTGTTTTACCTCTTGCTTATTATTATATGTACAGTTTTGAGGAGAAATATTCTCTAGAACTGTAGGTCTCATTGGTTCAAGCAGAGGGCTAAGCTTTTTGTTATTTTTTAAGAACTAGCACATTTTGTTACTTTTCTACAACTGTGGTTGCAGTATTTTGTTTTATTTTATTTTGTTTTTTCAGTATGTCTTCATATCGAATTAGATGAGTCACTTCTCTCAAGTCTTCATTACAAATGTATTTAAAAAGAATTAACATCGGCATAATGTTAAGCTATCAGCAGAGTATAACTCTTCATTTATTCAAATATTTTATATCTGTAGGTAGAATTAATAAAATTTGAAACTCTAAAATTTTCTCTCTAATGTCTTGCATTCTTATAAAACTAACATAATTCCTAAATATTTTGTTACCTTTTTTTCTAATTTGAGTAATATACTCTTTTCAATTTTATTTTCTATTTGGTTATGCCTGGTATAGGTGAATTTTTGAAAGCTAATCTCGTATCAGACAACTTTCTAGAACTACCATATTATTTTTAAGATTTTCCCTATTAACTCTTACTAGATTTTCCTTGTAGACGACTGGATATATATTGGTCAATAATGATTGTCTTATCTCTTCTATTTCAATCTTCCTCTTTTTCTTTTCTTTTTTATTGCATTATCCAGGATCATCATTGCTATGTCAAAAAAAAATCAAATAAAAATATTGGTAAGGAACATCTTTGTCTCCTTTCCTGTTTTAAAAACTATGCACCAAAGGTACCCACTTGCATTTGTGTTGGGTTTTGATACCTTGCCTTCGTCACGTTATGGGAGTTCCCTTTCCTTTTAGTTTCTTTAGAATTTTTATTATGATGATGAATTGCATCACTATTTTTTTGCATCTGAGAAAATCCTATTTTTTATTATTTCACTAATTTTAAATTATGAGTTGTATTGATAGATGTTTTGATATTAAATCATTATTGTATTCCTTCCTTGAATATAATGCATTTTTTGTTGTTAAATTGTTGAGTTACATGAGCTAATTTAATTAATCTGGATTTTTTACACTTAAGAAATATCTATTCAATTTTTTTTTTCATTATCAAATTTTGATTATCTGTTCCTTGAAAGCTTAATAGAATTCTTTGTAAAACTGTCTGAGGCTTGAATAATTTTTTTGTGGTGAAGAATATATTTAATTCATATTTCAAGTTTTAATAGTAATGTCTATTCATTCGATCAATATTGCCAGTTTTGGCACTTTATATTTTTCTAGTAATGTATCCCTTTTTTTATTTCCAAATTTATTGGCATGTGGTCACAGAAAATACTATTATTATTTTAGCTCTCATATCTAGAGATATTTCTCTTTTACATTCTATAATTTGTTTATTTAGATCTTTTCACTTCCTATTCATACTTTTAATAAAAAAATATTAGCAGAGGTTTGTCTTTAGTATTTTCAAATAATTAATCTTGGTTTGTTCATCTTTTTGATTTGTTAGTGTTTATTATTTCATTGATTGCTACCTTTAATTTTGTTATTTTCTTTTCTTGGTTTCATTATAGTTTTATTGTTTCTTATCTAATTTGTTTTTTTTAAAATTTTTTTTTATTTTGGCATATTATGGGGGTACAGATTTTAAGGTTTCAATAAATGCCCATTTCCCCCCCTCCCCCCAAAAGTCTGAGTCTCCATCATGACCATCCCCCAGATGGTGCACATCTCACTCATTATGTATGTATATACCCGCCCCCCTCCCCCCTCCCACCTCCCCAATACCCTATTACTGTAGCACCTATGTGTCCACTTAGGTGATACTCAGTTAATACCAGCTTGCTGGAGAATATATCTGGTGCTTGTTTTTCCATTCTTGGGATACTTCACTTAGTAGTATGGGTTCCAGCTCTAACCAGGATAATATAAGATGTGCTATATCACCATTGTTTCTTAGAGCTGAATAGTACTCCATGGTATACATATACCACATTTTATTAATCCATTCTTGGATTGATGGGCACTTGGGCTGTTTCCACAGCCTTGCAATTATGAATTGTGCTGCTATAAACATTCGAGTGCAGGTGTCTTTTTTGTAGAGTGACACTGGATCATTTGGGTAGATGCCCAGCAATGGGATTGCTGGATCAAATGGTAGATTCACTTGTATCGCTTTAAGGTATCTCCATATTGCTTTCCACAGAGGTTGAACTAGTTTGCAGTCCCACCAGCAGTGTAGGAGTGTTCCTCTCTCTCTGCAACCACGCCAGCATTTATTGTTTGGAGATTTTTTGATAAAGGCCATTCTCACTGGGGTTAAGTGATATCTTATTGTGGTTTTGATTTGCATTTCTCTGATGATTAGAGATGTTGAGCATTTCTTCATATGTTTGTTGGCCATTCTTCTGTCATCTTTAGAAAAATTTCTGTTCAAGTCCTTTGCCCACTTTTTAATGCGGTTATTTGATTTTTTCTTCCTAATTTTCGTGAGTTCTAAGTGTATTCTAGTTATCAGTCCCTTATCGGATGCATAGGATGCAAAAATTTTCTCCCATTCTGTAGGTTGTCTGTTTACTTTCATGACTATTTCTTTGGCTGTGCAGAAGCTTTGTAGTTTGATCATGTCCCATTTATTTATTTTTGTTGCTGCTGTGATTGCCTTTGGGGACTTCTTCATAAACTCTTGCCCAGGCCAATGTCTAGGAGAGTGTTTCCAACTTTTTCCTCTAGAGTTCTAATAGTTTCATACCTTAGGTTTAAGTCTGTTATCCAGCGTGAGTTGGTTTTTGTGAGAGGTGAAAGGTGTGGGTCCTGTTTTAGCCTTCTACAGGTGGCTATCCAGTTTTCCCAGCACCATTTATTGAAGAGAGATTCTTTTCCCCAGCGTATGTTTTTGTCTGCTTTGTCAAAGATGAGATGGCTATATGAGGATGGTTTTATATCAGGATTCTCACATCTGTTCCACTGGTCAGTATTCCTGTTTTTGTGCCAATACCATATTGTTTTAATTACTACAGCTTTGTAATATAGTTTGATATCTCACATATTAATGCCTCCCATTTTGTTTTTGTTGCCTAGAATTGCTCTTGATATTCGGGGTCTTCTTTGGTTCCATACAAAGCGTAAAATTATTTTTTATATATCTGTGAAGAATGCTGATGGGATTTTAATAGGTATTGCATTGAATCTGTAGATCACTTTGGGTAGTATAGACATTTTGATGATATTGAGTCTGCCAATCCACGAGCATGGTATGGATTTCCATCTGTTTACATCCTCTGCTATTTCCTTCCTCAGTGTTTCATAGTTCTCCCTGTAGAGGTCTTTTACCTCTTTGGTTAAATATATTCCTAGGTACTTTAATTTCTTTGTTGCTATTGTGAAGGGAATTGAGTCTTTGATTTGGTTCTCAATTAGATTGTTGTTGGCGTATATGAATGCCTCTGATTTCTGTGTATTGATTTTGTATCCTGAGACTTTACTAAATTCATTGATCAGTTCCAGGAGTTTCTTGGTTGAATCCTTGGGGTTTTCTAGATACAATATCATATCATCAGCAAACAGTGAAAGTTTGATCTCTTCTGCCCCTATTTGGATACCTTTGATTCCATTTTCCTGTCTGATTGCTGTAGCCAAGACTTCCAGCACTATGTTGAACAGAAGTGGAGATAGTGGGCAGCCTTGTCTGGTTCCAGTTCTAAGTGGGAATGATTTCAATTTTTCCCCATTCAGTATGATGTTGGCTAGGGGTCTGTCATATATGGCTTGTATCATTTTTAGGTATGTCCCTTCTATGCCTATTTTCTTAAGTATTCGTATCATGAAAGGGTGTTGAATTTTGTCAAAAGCTTTTTCTGCATCTATTGAAAGAATCATGTGGTCTTTGTTTTTGCTTCTGTTTATGTGGTGAATTGCATTGATAGATTTACGTATGTTGAACCATCCCTGCATCCCTGGGATGAAGCCCACTTGGTCGTGGTGGATTATTTTTTTGATAAGTGTCTGGATTCGGTTAGCTAAGATTTTGTTGAAAATTTTTGCATCTATATTCATTAGGGATATTGGTCTGTAGTTTTCTTTTTTTGTTGCATCCTTTCCTGGTTTTGGTATCAGAGTAATATTCGCTTCATAAAAGGTGTCGGGGAGGTTTCCGTTCTTCTCGATGTTGTGGAATAGTTTCTGCAAGATAGGTACTAGTTCTTCTTTGTAAGTATGGTAAAATTCAGGTGTGAAGCCATCTGGACCGGGACTTTTCTTTTTAGGGAGATTTTTCATTGCTGTTTCTATTTCAGCTGTTGAGATTGGTCTGTTCAGGGAATCTATTTCTTCCTGGTTGAGCCTAGGGAGGATGTGTGTTTCTAGAAATTTGTCCATTTCCTCCACATTTTCCAGTTTGTGTGCATAAAGATTTTTGTAGTATTCATAAATTGCATCTTGTATCTCTTTGGGATCAGTTGTGATATCTCCTTTTTTATTCCTGATGGAGCTTATTAGAGATTTCTCTTTTCTGCTTTTCGTTAGCTTAGCCAATGGTGTGTCAATTTTGTTTATTTTTTCAAAGAACCAACTTTTTGTTTTATTAATCTCCTGAATAGCTTTCCTGTTTTCAATTTCATTTAGTTCTGATGTGATCTTGTTGATTTCACTTCTTCTGCTGGGTTTGGGGTTGGTCTGTTCTTCTTTTTCCAGCTCTTTGAGTCGTTTCATTAGATTGTCTATTTGTGATCTTCTTGTCTTTTGGTTATAGGCATTTATGGAGATAAACTTTCCTCTCAGAACTGCTTTAGCTGTGTCCCAGAGGAGTTGATAACTTGTCTCTCCATTGTCGTTTTCTTCATAGAAGTTTTTTATTTCCGTCTTGATTTCTTCATTTACGAAGTAATCATTTAGTAGGAGGTTGTTTAATTTCCATGTTTTTGTGTAGAAATGTGAGTTTCTGTTAGGGTTGATTTCTAGTTTTATTCCACTGTGATCTGAGAAGGTACATGGTATGATTTCTATTTTTTTAAATTTCTTGAGATTTTCTTTGTGTCCTAGGATATGGTCAATCTTAGAGAATGTCCCGTGAGCTGATGAGAAGAACGTATATTCAGTGGATTTTGGGTAGAATGTTCTGTAGATGTGTGTCAGACCCAATTGTTCTAGAGTTTTGTTTAAGTCCATTATTTCTTTATTAATTTTCTGTTTGGAGGATCTGTCTCGTGCCGTCAGTGGGGTGTTGAAATCTCCAGCGATTATGGAGTTGCTATTAATCCATTTGCTTAGCTCCAGTAAGGTTTGCTTTATGAATCTGGGTGCACCTAAGTTGGGTGCATATATATTTAAAATTGTTATCTCTTCTTGTTGGACTGTGCCCTTCACCATTATATAATGACCCTCTTTGTCTTTCACTACTTTTGTTGGTTTAAAAACTAAATCGTCTGAAATTAGAACTGCCACACCAGCCTTCTTTTGGCTTCTATTTGCTTGGAATATTGATCTCCACCCTTTTATTTTTAGTCTATATGCATCCTTGCAGGTTAGATGTGTTTCTGAAGACAGCATATACTTGGCCTTTATTTTCTTATCCATTCAGCCAGCCTATGTCTCTTGAGTGGAGAGTTTAAGCCATTCACATTTATTGAGAGAACTGATAGGTAAGGTAGATTACTGATCATTCTGTTGGGTTGGATGTTGTTGCTATGATTTCTGTCTTGAGCCATTGTAATATCTGGCCTTTAATATCTTTGGGTTTTGGTTGTTTTTATATTCGTGGGTTATTATTATGATGCTCCGTGCAGAACGCTGTTTTAAGTACTTCTTGTAGGGCTGGTCTTGTCTTGGTGAATTCTCTGAGCCTTTGCTTGTCTGAGAATGTTTTTATTTCTCCTTCATATACGAAGCTTAGTTTTGCAGGGAATAATATTCTAGGCTGGGCATTGTTTTGTTTCAAAAGAGTGAGAATGGGGCCCCAGTCTCTCCTTGCTTGTAAAGTCTCATTAGAGAAGTCTGATGTTATTCGAATTGGCTTTCCCTTGTATGTTACTTGCTTCTTTTGTCTTACAGCTCTTAGAAGGGCCTCTTTAGTTGATACTTTGGTTAGTCTGATGACTGCATGTCGTGATGTCTTCCTGTTTGCGTTGAATCTCCCAGGGGTCCTCTGAGCTTCTTGAACTTGTATATCAAGATTTTGAGCAAGGCCTGGGAAATTTTCCTCTATTATATCTTCAAACAGCTTGTCCAACCCTTGAGTATTGTCTTCTTCCCCTTCCTGCAACCCTATGACCCTCACATTAGGTTTCTTCACATAATCCCACAGCTCTTGTAGGCTTTGCTCTTTTCTATTGTTTCTCTGCTCTATTTCTGTGACTGATTCATTTAATTGGAGGGTGTTATCTTCAAGCTCTGAGATTCTTTCTTCTGTTTCATCTACCCTGTTCTTGAGACTTTCCACTGTATTTTGTAGTTCCTTGAATCGATTCTTCATTTCCAGGAGTTCAGTTACACTTTTCTTCAATGTGTCTATTTCTTTTCTCATATCCTGGAGACTTTTTGTGGTTTCTTGGTGTTGGTTATTGAGTTGTTGTTACAGCTGGGTGAGTGTTCTTATGATCCACATACGAAATTCCTCTTCTGTCATATTGGTTGCCTGATTTTGGTCGGTGTCCGTTTCTAGGGGGCTGGTGCTCCTCTTTGGGGGTGTGTTTTCCGTTTGGTTCTTCATATTTCCTGAGTTCTTTCGCTGATTTCTTCCCATGTTAATCAGTTGTTGTTTCTTTCCTTAGGTTATTGTTTGGGTATTCACATACCTTGTTTAGTTTCTGAGGCGTTAGGTGGTGCCTGTGGAAAGGCTGTGCAAGATGCCGTCCCTGTCAGTAGGTGGCGTTTGCTTGGAGGAACAGGCTATGGTGTTGATTTTGAGTCCTGTTATCAGCTCTCATTCTGGGCGGGGCTGGGTTTGGTAAGCCTGCCCTCAGGCCGTTAGCAGGGGTCAAAGTTCTGTTCTCTGCTTCCAGGGAAAGCTGTCAGGGCGGGGCTGGAATGGTCCCGCTCAGCCAGAAAGTCTGGGTGTGGGGGGGGCTGTCTGAGACCCGCAGTCTGCAGCAGGCCTCGCTTCTTTCCACCCTCCCCAACTCCGCAGCTACTCCTGGGCCTCTGCCAGCAGGCCAGACCACAAGCCACCAGGCCTACCCGGACTGTGATGCCGGCGGGGAGGTTCCCTGCACAGGAACGCCACCTGGGTTGGGCCCACGGCCTCCTCCTGGGAGGAGGGTTGCCCTCTAGGACGCCGATCGGCCCCTGGAGGCACACAGACCTCAGTAGGCTGTTCACGTATAACCCTTCTGTGCCCCGGGCAATGCTAGCCCTTGGTGCAGGGGATGTGGTCTGCAGGTCCGACTTCTGGGTCCCAGAGTTCAAACTGTATTCCCACCAGGGAGAGGATTTCCGGTCCCAATTCACCCACAGGGAGCCCAAGCTGGGTCTATGTCTCTCAGCCTCTGGTCGGCACCGTTTTCCTGGGAACAAGGTGCCAGCAGCACCTAGGAGGGCGGGCGGGGTCCTAAACGGGAAGGTCCCGTTCCCTAGAGGTGCCTCCGGCTGGTGGCTGTATTGTCTCTCTCGGCAGCTGCGGGTAGGGTGGGCGGAGGGGAGGAGGAGGCAATATGGCGCCTGCCGCGCGGCTCGGGTCGTGCACACGGAGGTGCCCGGAGGAAGTTGGGAACCTGGTGCCACGTCTGCTACAGGCTCACCGTTGGCAGGCGGCGGCAGTCTCTGGGCTGGTGTCCGCAGGTCTCTCCACCCGCTGGGGAGCCCACCAGCAGTCCCGAATGCAGGGGAGGGGAAACGGCAAATCCACCTACCCTTGCTGCTGGTCTCCGGGCTGCTCCGGTGGTCTCAGCCTCCAGTTCTCCTCTGCAGCCTCCTCCTGTGGAGTCTCCTGGGGTCTCAGGTACCCCTCCTTCCGGCCCTTGTCCGCTGTATGCTCGTCTTCTTGCTTCTTTCCTCTAGTTTCTGCTAGAATCTGTCTTTTCTGCAGAGACCCCCTGTCTGGCGGTGTTATTTGTCCGCCATCTTGCTCCGCCCCCTCTAATTTGTTTTTAATTCCTCTTTTGTTCTGATAAATCCATTATGTATCTTGTTAGCTGTACCCCACACTTGTTGATATGTAGGGTTTTTTTTTTTTATCACCAGTTTAACTCTAAATTGTCCCTAATTCACCATATCATTACCATTTTAACCTAAGTTTATTTAATCAAAAATGTTTTACTATACAGACCTATGAAATGTTTAGCTATTTTTAATTGATCTAAATAAATGGCATATGTGAACATAATATGTATTATATTCATTATTTGAGGTTTATTGAGGTTTTTTTTGAGAATTAATTCTTCATTTACTTTTGTGTATATTTCATGTGTACTTAAAATATCTATTCTGTTTGATGTAAAATTATATATATTTCTTTCTTTTTTTTTTTGAGACAGAGTCTCGCTTTGTTGCCCAGGCTAGAGTGAGTGCTGTGGCGTCAGCCTAGCTCACAGCAACCTCAAACTCCTGGGCTCAAGCAATCCTACTGCCTCAGCCTCCAGAGTAGCTGGGACTACAGGCATGCACCACCATGCCCAGCTTATAAAATTATATATATTTCTGTTATTTTAAATTTATGTGTCATTATATTCAAAAGTTCTGGAACTTTTTTTATTCTTTTATTTTTATCAGTTTCTGAGAGAGTTTTCTGAAATCCATTATAATTATTCATTAATCTTTTCTTTTCCTATAGCTGTAATGATTGATGCTTTTTGTAATTAAATATAGATAAATGCATACCTATTTATTATTGTTGTGACATTTTCACCTATTATTTCGCTTAGTGTTATATATTAATCTTCATTGTGGCTTTTGATTTACTTATTGTCTGAAGTTGTATTTTGTCTGGTATTTTGCCACTACACTTGCTAGTTAGTTTGTATTATTTTCTTAATTTGTAATACTTCTCTCCTCTTTAGTTTTTTTCTTTATATTTTCATCACTACTGTGTATCTCTCATAGGTAACATATAACATTGTTAGATCAGTATTTTTTAAAATCCAATCTGAGAATCATTGACTATTAGTTTTATTCATTCATACTTACTATAATTAGAAAGTCATAATTCGCTTCTGGCATCTTATATTACGTTTTCTATTTACATATAAATTGGGTTTTTTTCTAACTTTGTATAGATAATGTTTTTGATAGTAGAAATTATATATTTGATTTTTGTCTTTCTGTTAATTAGCCCTAATACATTTATAGTTATTTTTTTCATATCAATGACTTGAGTGTATCAATGTTTCCATCTCCCCACTGAATAGGATATGTACCTGACATATGCTCACTTTCCTCTGCTCACCCTCCTTTCCCAACCCCCACCCTTTGTCATCATGGTACTTATATCTAGAATGTCTTTTTTGATGAAAAGATAATTATTGTGCACTATGTCCTAAACTCTATTTTAAGTACTTTGCATATATCATCTTGTTTATATAAAGCTGGCATTACTATTATTATTATTTTTTTTTTTTTTTTGAGACGGAGTCTCGCTTTGTTGCACAGGCTAGAGTGAGTGCCGTGGCGTCGACCTAGCTCGCAGCAACCTCAAACTCCTGGGCTCAAGCAATCCTTCTGCCTCAGCCTCCCGAGTAGCTGGGACTACAGGCATGAGCCACCACGCCCGGCTAATTTTATATATATATATATTAGTTGGCCAATTAATTTCTTTCTATTTATAGTAGAGACGGGGTCTTGCTCTTGCTCAGGCTGGTTTTGAACTCCTGACCTCGAGCAATCCGCCCGCCTCGGCCTCCCAGAGTGCTAGGATTACAGGCTTGAGCCACCGCGCCCGGCCTACTATTATTTTTATATAAAATATTGAGTTAATAAAATGTTAAATATTAATACCTTTCCCCAAACCACATAGTTAATGCTTCCATTACTTGAACCTGAGCCTATATTCTTTACCACTGTGATATGCTGTTTCCTAAGAAATCTATAGTAATAAAAATGTAATTTTTATATATGTAGAATAGATATACATATTTTGGATATACATATGATAATTTGATTCATTTATATAATGTATAAGATCAATCAGGGTAATGGGGATATCCCTCACCTTAAATATTTATATTCTCTCTGTATTGGGAACAAATTATTTTCTTCTAGCTATTTTGAAATGTATAGTAGACTAATGTTAACTATAACCATTGTACTGTACAGTTAGTATATTTGCGCCCATTAAGCCACATTTCATTCCCACCCTCCTCCTTACCCTTCCAGGCCTATGGTAACCACAAATCTGTCTAAATGAGATCCACTTTTTTAGCTCCCACATTTGAGAGAGAACATGTGATATTTGTCTTTCTGTGCTTGGCTTATTTCACTTAAAATATTGACCTCAACTTCCATCTACATTGTTGTAAGTGACAGAATTTAATTCTTTCTTATGGTTGAAAAATACACCATTGTGTAAGTGTACCATATTTTCTTTATCCATTCATCTACTGATGAGTACTTAGGTTGATTCTATATTTTTTTATTATGAATAAGGGTGTAAGAAACATGGGAGTGCATATATCTCACCAATATATTGATTTATTTCCTTTCTTTCGGAAATATAACAAGTAGTGGAATTGCTGGATCATATAGTAATTTTATTTTTAGGTTTTTGATTAACTGATATACTTTTTCCCACGGTGGCTGTTCTAATTTACATTCCTACTAACAATGTTTGAGGGTTCCTCTATCTCTATCCTTGCCAGCAGCTGTTAGTCCCTGTCTTTTTGTTAAAAGCCATTTTAACTGGGATGAGATAGTATCTCATTGTGGTTTTGATTTGCTTTTTTCTGATGATTAGTGATGTTGAACATTTTTTCATATACCTATTGGCCTGTCTTCTTTAGAAAAATGTCTATTCAGTCAGATTTTTTGCTATTGAGTTGTTTAAACTCCTTATATATTCTGGTTATTAACACCTTGTCAGATGAATGGATTGAAAATATTTTCTCCCATTCTCTGGGTTGTCTTTTCACTTTGTTGATTATTTTCTTTGTTGGGTAAAAGCTTTTTAACTTGATGTAATTTCATTTGTCTATTTTTGCTTTGTTCCCTGTGCTTTTGAGGTCTTACACAAAAAATATTTGCTCACACAAATGTCCCAGAGCACTTTTCCAACATTTTCTTTTAGTATAGTTTCATGTCTAAGGTTTAATTCCTTAATCCATTTTTATTTGTGTATGGTGACAAATAGTAATCGTTTCATTCCTCTGCATGTGGTTATCTAGTTTTTCTAGCACCATTTATTAAAGAGATTGTCATTTTCTAATTGTATGTTGTTGGCATCTTGATCAAAAATTAGTTAACTATAAATGTGTAGGTTTATATCTGTGATCTGTATTCTGTTCCATTGGTCTGTGCATCTGTTTTTATGTCAATACCATTCTGATTCAGTTACTATATACAGCTTTATATTAATAGTATATTTTGAAATTAAGTAGTATAATGCCCCCAGTTTTGCTTTTTTTGCTCAAGATTGCTTTAACTATTTGGGGTCTTTGGTGTTTCCATATAAATTTTAAGATTGTTTTTTCTATGTCTGTGAGGAATGTCATTGGTATTTTGGTAGGGATTTTCTTGAATCTGTAGATTGCTTTGGGCAATAATATCATTTTAACGGTATTTATTCTTCCAATTCATAAGCATAGAATCTCTTTCCATTTTTTTTATATTCTCATCAATAATTTTCATCAGTGTTTTATAGTTTTTCTTATATAGATCTTTCCTTATATAGATCTTTCTTTGGTTAAATTGCTTGCTAGGTATTTTAGAATCTTTGTAGCAGCTATTGTACATGGGATTGATTTCTTGATTTCTTTTTCAGGTTATTCACTTTTGGTGTACATATGCTACTGATTTTTATGTTGTATCCTGCAATTATACTGAATTTGTTTATGAGTTCTAACAGTTTTCTTATGGAGTCTTCAGATTTTTCTAAGTGTAAGATTATATCATCTGTTAACAAGGCTAATTTGAGTTTTTTCTTCCCAATAGGGATAATCTTTATTTTTTCCTCTTGCCTAATTGCTTTGGCCAAGGTTTCCAGTATTATGTTGAATAAAAGTAGTGAAAGTGGGTATACTGGTCTTGTTCCAGATCTTAGAGGAAAGTTTATCAATCTTTTTCCATGTAACATGATGCTAGCTGTGGGTATCTCATATATGGCCTTTATTTTTTGAGCTTTGTTCTTTTTATACCCTATTTTTTGAGAGTTTTTATCATAAAGGAATGTTGAATAACATTGAATGCTTTCTCAGCATCGATTGAAACGATCATATGGTTTAAGTCTATTAATGTGATATATCATGTTTATTGATTTGTGTATGTTAACCTATACTTGCATTCCTGGGATAAACCCCAATCAATCATGGGGAATAATCTTTCTAATGTGTTGTTGAATTCAGTTTGCTACTATTTTGTTGAGGATATATTTGTCTATGTTCATCAGTGATATTGGCCTGTAGTTTTTTGTTGTTGTTGTTGTGTCCTTGCCTGATTTTGGTATCTGGGTAAATCTTGACTCATAGAATGAGTTTTGAAGAATTTCCTCCTATTCAATTTTTTTGAAGAATTTGCATAGAATTGATATTAGTTCTTCTTTAAATGTTTGGTAAAATTCAGTAGTAAATCAATCAGGTCCTGGGCTTTTCTTTGATGAGAGAGTTTTTGTTATGGCTTCTATCTCATTACTCAATATTGGTTTGTTTAGATTTTCTACTCCATGATGGGTCAATCTTGGTAGCTTTATTATATCCAGGAATTTATCCATTTCTTCTAGGTTTTCAAATTACTTTTTTATACAGTGTTTCATACTAATATCTAGTACTTCTTTCTATTTCTTTGGTCTCACTTATATCTGCTTTTTCTTTTTTGATTTTTTTTATTTGGATCTTCTTTCTTCTTTTTTAGTTAGTTTAGGTAAAGTTTGTCAACTTTATTTATCATATCAAAAAGTTAACTTTTTGTTTCATGGATCTTTTGTATATTTTTCTCATTTCCTTTAGTTGTGCTCTGATCTTCACTGTTTCTTTCCTTTTACTAATTTTGGATTTAGTTTGTCCTTGCTTTTCTAGTTCTTGAGGTTCATAGCTAGAGTTTTTATTTGAGTCTTTCTACTTTTTTGATGTAGGCATTTATTGCTATAAATTTCTCTCTTAATATTGTGTTTTCTATATCCCATAAATTGTGGCATGTTGTATTTTCATTTTTGTTCATTTTAAGAATTAAAAAAAAATTTCTCTTAATTTCTTCATTGACTCAATGTTTTGTTAGGAGCATGTTTTTTATTCCCTTGTGACCATAAAAGATACTTGATATGATTTCTACTTTTTTAAATTTGCTAAGATTTATTTTGTGGCCTAAGATATGTTCTATCCTGGAGAATGTTTCAGATGCTGATGAAAAGAATGAGTAATCTGCAGCAGTTGGGTAAAATGTTCTGTAAATGTCTCTTAGGTTCCTTTGGTCACTGTATAGTTTAATGTTTCTTTGTTGATTTTCTGTCTGGATTATCTGTCCATTACTGATAGTGAGATGTTGAAGTCCCTGACTGTTACTGTACTGTAGTCTATTTCTCTCTTTAGGTCTATTACTCTTTACTGTATATACTTGGGTTCTCTTGTGTCATGTGCATAGATGTTTATAATTGTTATATGCTCTTACTGGATTGACCCTTTTATCATTATATAGTGACTTTCTATTTCTCTTTTTATAGACTTTGAATTATAGCCTATTTTATCTCATCTAAGTATAGCTACTCCTTTTGTTTTAGTTTTCACTTGGATAGAATATCTTTTTTTATTCCTTCACTTTCAGTCTATGTATGTTTTTATAGATGAGGTGGGTTTCTTTCAGGTAGAATGTAGTTGGGTCTACTTTCTTTACCTAGTTAGCCACTCGTTGTCTTTTTTTTTTTTTAGCATATTATGGGGGTACAAGTGTTAAGGTTACATATATTGCTCACCCCACCTCCCCCCTCGAGTATTAGAAAATTGAGTCCACTTACATTCAACATTTCTATTGATAAGTAAAGACTTACTACTGCCATTCAATCGCTTATTTTCTGGTTGTTTTGAGACTCCTTTCTTCCTTTTCCTCTCTTCCTTTGTGGTTAATTGATTTTCTTTAGTAGTATGCTCTAATTTGTTTCTTTTTATTTTTAGTGTATTTATTATAGGTTTTTGCATTGTGGTTACCATGAGGCTTACAAAAAACATCTTGTAGACAAAACAATTTATAACAACTTATTTTAGATCAAAAAACAGAAAAAAATCAACTCAGAAATTTATCAAAGAGATTTAAATAATAAATCTCAAGCAGAAATCTTAGAACCATCAAATACATTGGCTAAGTATCCTTAAAACCAGTATTTTGAATTTGTGGTCAGAGAATTCATATATCACTATCTCATTAAAATCAATCACTACTTCTTTCCTTTTTCCATTTGCGGAGGCCATTGCTCCCTGTTTGCTGTTTTTTCTTGTGGATATACATATATGTCTTTGCATTGAAAGATTAGTTATTTATTTTAGTTTTCTCTGTCTTGTTTTGGTTTTTATTGCATATGTTTGCCTAGAGATTCTTTGTAATTTACCTTTTGAATTTCTTTTCCTTCTTTACTTTGCTACCTCCTTTTTGGCTCTAGGTTGTACATTAAGCCTAGGTTTGCCTCACTTCTAGTAAATGGTAGGAGTGCTGCCAGTGCTGAATGGAAGAGGTCCCAAAGGGAATATGCTGGCAGTATGGAAGACTGCCTAGGCAGGGGTTTGTGCCCAGGAGACCAATGGAACATACCTCCTACAGCATGAGGCTGCTGAACAGCAACTATGATTTGGCTTCTCATTTTGCCAAGTTGCAAGGTAGAGTTTCCAGGGATGGAGATGGTAGTCCCACCTCCCACATCCACCTTTTTTTCTGGCTGTCCTCAGGCATATTTCTCCTTTCAGACACTCCCAATGCTTCTCATGGGTTAAGGCAGGGACAAGTTTTCTGCCAGGGAACCCAAGATGGTGGGGAAACTGATTGTCTACCTTAATTATCACTTTTTCCAGGGTAGAAACCAAGAGTAGGGAGAAATTTTACATGTGCTAGATGCAGAGCAGATTGGGAGAGGGGGATCATGAATAAGAATATCAGATTTTCTTAATGTCTGCTCAAAATTTTTTACTTCTCTTAGCCCCGACTGTCTTACCCTCATATGTGAGTTCTGGGATATTGTTGGTGATAATTTCAGTGCTATATATTTGGTTTTGGTGTTCTCTACAGAAGGCAGCCTTCTGCTATGCCAACATTTTGGAACTGGAAGCCCAAAATAGGTCTTTATTTCAATGATTATATTTTCACGCTTGGCATCTCCAGTTGGTTCTTCTTTTAAATTGTTTTTTTCTGACCCATATGTTTATCATCCACTGTTACGACAGTGAGGATATTTATTATGCTTATTAAAAATTATTTCCTTGGCCTCTATCATTTATGCTGCCTTCAATAAAAGTTGTTTTCTATTAGTTAGTGCTTGCTATTCATAGAGATATATTTTTCATTGGGCACTATTTGATGAGATTGGACTAATTGCTTGAATACACAAAAAAACCCTATTAAAAAGCATTAAATATATTTTCATCTTACCCATTCGGAAATTCTGCACCAAGAGATGAAGTACATTCAGTCAGCTTATCAAGTATTGGAGGTAGGATTAGAACCCAAGCATTCCGATTCCACCAACACTCTTGAATACTATACTATTATTTATTAAATTTAGAAAGATAAAATAGATGCATTCCTTTCATTGCCCATACATAAGTAAATTTAATAATAATAGGGATATGACAAAGTTAGTAAGAAGGACTTATACCCAGTGATTAAGTTATTTAGGAGAGTTTCTTAGAGAAACTGGAGTTTGAATTGTTACTTCTCATGAAGACTAGGTATGGGATAACCAAAAGGTAGAAGGAAGTGTGTTCATAAATATAGTTATTTAAAAATACTTGATTTCTTCCAGCATGCCAGGCATTACTCTAAATGTTTTACATGTACACTCTGAAATGGGTGCTATTATTATACTCACTTTTTTTATATAAGTAAATTGAGCCCCAGAGAAGTTATCCAAGCTCACATAATAAATGTTAGGGCCGAGATTTAAACATAATAGGGCTGGTTCCTGAGTGCACACTCCTAAATATTAATTTTTTTGCTTTACTCCTTGTATTATACATTTATACAGAGATGAGAAGATGAAATATAAGTTGGGAAGGCATCACACAATCAAAGGAATGAAACAGAAGAGGCAGGTTAGGAAAGCATTGGTCAGAGATAGCAATAGTCTCATTTTATGTCAGCCATCTCTGTCTTTGCCCCTTGGTCTCTCTTCCATGCACGCTGGTCTTCTATATAGGTAGTGTCTTACACCATTTAAAATCTGTCCTCAATATAGGAGCTGAAAAATCTGTTCATACTGAAATGTGGAACTTGGGAGTTAGTTATTTCTTCTGAGTCTAATGGTAAGAGACTCAATTGGAAAAAAAATTATACACCTTAGAATATTTCATGCATACAAACATTGTGTTTGATAAAGAGGAAACGGAAAATCATGAACTATGAAAAGGTATATTTAAAGAAATTAGTAAAGGAAATGTTGTAGTAGCAATTCAAAGTGGCAAGAAGTGACAGTGATGTGTTACAAAGTCATAGCAATTGCTAACTTATTATAGACACTAATAGATAAATATCCTAAAAATATTTTCTGTTCTGGCTTGAGTGAAAATGTCCACCTATTCACTTTGATTGACAATTTTATGATTCAACCTGAAGCCAAATAAGTTTAAGTGAAGTTAAGAAAATCCTTTTGGTAGTTAATAAGTCAGCTGATTGAAATTTAATGTGAAGTGGGTGTAGAGTCTCCTGCAATAATAGTGCAAAGAAGAGATCATGACATATAATCTTAGACATGATTATGACACTGGAGACAGAGCTAGTGCTTTTAAAATTCCACCTGTAGCATTAAGAACTTGATCCCTGGCTGGCTTTTCCAATGAAGAGAACTATATAAATGATTAAAATATGTGTCAAAATTAATTATAAGCCTTATTTTGTGAGTATTATTTTAACACAGACTTTTTTTTATTGTGGCATAATATACATAAAATAAAATTTACTATTTTAACCATTTTTAAGTGTACACTTTATTGGTGCTAAATACATTTGCATTATTGTTTAACCATTGCCTCTATCCAACTCCAGAACTCTTTCCTCATTCCAAACCACAATCATATACTATTAAACAATAACTCCTTATTGCTTTCTCCCTGAGCCTCTGGTAACCGCTATTCTACTTCCTGTCTCTGTGAGTCTGACTACGCTGGATATCTCCTGTAAGTGGAATATGAGGTGCCTAGAGTATTTGTCCTTTTGAGGCTGGCATATCTTATTTAACTTAATATCTTTAAGGTTCATCCATGTTGTAACATGTGTCCAAATTTTCTTCTTTGTAGGGATGAATAATATTCATATATATATATATATACTACTTTTGTATATCCATTCATCTGTTGATGAACATTTGAGTTATTTCTACCTTGTGGCTATTGTGGATATGCTGCTATGAACATTGATATGTGACTATTTCTTTCATATATGATTTGGGTTTTGAAAACAAAATCTATTAGACATGACATTAGAAATCTAATACTTGATATGACTGGGATGCCAGTCCTGGTGAAATTTTGAAGCATCTTGTGACTATAAGTTACAGTTAGAGTAACTGCATAATTTATCATCCAAACCAGCATGCCTTTAACAATAAAAGTCATATGACTAATATTTACCTGGGGGAAATAAGCATAACACAGGATTGACCCAGGCAAACCAGCCATGTGGCCCCCTTATTCTTTGAAACGTGTTAAATAAATAGAATCTTCTGTTTACAGGTACTAGAAACTGCGAGATGAAAATATTTTATTTAATCACCTTGGAAAATGGGGCTATTTTTCAATTTAGGAGGTATATTAGTAATTTTAAACCATTTAGATTCTATTTAGTGAAATGAAATCAAATCCATCTATTTCCCCTGAGCTAACCACTAACACAGTCCTTTGATATTATGTGAGAAAATGGTAATTATTCATAGAGTTAGCACCAAGCAGATATGTCTAGGTGAGTCCATTGTTTTCCATTGCTAGCACTGTTGTCAGAAATCAACTGAAATACTCCATGAGAAGAGAAAATTGAACACACACAAAACAAGGAATTTTGTACTTTGGGTTCTTTTTATTCTCTGGCATGGGTTTATCCAACCAATACATACAGTGTAATAATCACTTCTAAAGTGTATGAATTATGTGTAGCTCTCATGACTTTTCATTCAGTAGAAGTAGAATTTCAGACACATTCTGGGGGCTTACTGATCCTGATAGCCAATTTGTCCCCCACCACAGATATTGAAAAAACGGGGGCAGGAGGAGGCGGGCACTGATTATTTCTATGTGATGAGTCTCCCAAAATCAAATGGAAAAAAAAAAAAAGAATCAAATCCAGCCATTTTTAATTATTTGGTAAATGATGAAGATAGATAAGAAACTTTTTAGATAAGTGGAATGTTTTGTGAAATGTAAAGCCTTTATATTTTACCTGAGTACTCTGGATTAAGACTTTGCATGCTGGAGGATGGGGAGCATTAGGTGTTACTGTTCCAAAGGAAAGGAAATCATCTTGATAAGTCAACATCAGGGAGAAAACTAGCCCCTGGTTTTAAGTAGCCATCCAGCTAATAATTGGGTATAATTTGCAATTAACAAATCAGTTATTATATATAATAGTTTATAAATAATATATATAATATATAATATAAATAATATATATATTACTACTCTATATAGTAGCTTATCTTTGCTCCGAGTTGTGCCACATCTATGTCTAAGGTGAGGTTTTTAAAAAAACAGATCCTTTAGAAAAGCAAGGATACTGCAGGCCCTGCTAGGTTTTTCATATTATAAGATGATCTCTAAATAATATTATTATTATTTTTTTTTTTTTTTTGAGACAGAGTCTCGCTTTGTTGCCCAGGCTAGAGTGAGTGCCGTGGCGTCAGCCTAGCTCACAGCAACCTCAAACTCCTGGGCTCGAGTGATCCTTCTGCCTCAGCCTCCCGGGTAGCTGGGACTACAGGCATGCGCCACCATGCCCGGCTAATTTTTTATATATATATATCAGTTGGCCAATTAATTTCTTTGTATTTATAGTAGAGACGGGGTCTCGCTCTTGCTCAGGCTGGTTTTGAACTCCTGACCTTGAGCAATCCGCCCGCCTCGGCCTCCCAAGAGCTAGGATTACATTCGTGAGCCACAGCGCCCGGCCTAAATAATATTATTTATCAATTAACTAGTTTAAGCAACTTTTGTAGTGTTAACCAAATGTATATTTGTGTATTATGGTCCCTGTACAGTGGGACATACACAGTATTATTAACTTTCTTAGAAAACTTTATTTTGTGGATAGTTCAGGCTACTGTTTGACCTACTCCCCAAATTTTCTGTTTAAATAAATTGTTCTGTAGATTCATGAAACTTTTTTGATAAAAGAAAAATGTACATATAAAAATGATTTCCTTATTTTTTTATACAATCAAAAATTAGAAAATTATTTGGAATTCTGTCACTCTGTCTCTTTTTATATCCACATGTGTACGTGTATATATGTTATGTGTGTTATCTCTAACATATGCATATATCATAGTCATATATATTAAATATGTATATCTGTATGTATACATACACATATATAGATGTTCCTCAATTTATAAATCATATTTTAAGGGTAAAAGATCTCCAATTTTATATAACACAGATAAGATGACAATTTGACTATTGCAAAAGATGGGTTAAGAAAATAGAACAGGATTTTAAATTCAACTCATAAATAAATGATTGACTTAAAATGCATTCACTTAAAATGAGATTATTTTTCCAAATCTGGTGATGGTCTCTTAAGTTCAATTTAATAAATATAAAAATATCAAAGACTAACCAGCCCTAAAAGTATGATGCATATAAAATGAAACAAACTGTCATCTAAAAATAAAATTACATTACACTTACTTCCCCTGAGTTACCAGACAATATGTTGGAAAACCAAAGCTAAAGAGAACAAATATTCCAGAGCTAAAGAGAACAAATATTCTCTGTACTGGAACTTTCTGAAGTTCCCTATAATTATCTCTATTTGGGAAAGGGACAACTGGCTCAGAGAGGTTAAGTAACTTACTCAAGGTCAGGATCTAATAAGTGGAGGAGGCAGAAATTGATCATTGTTAGTTTGACCTCAGAACATGTAGAGTTTTCTCTCTACACATTGCTTATTTGGAAAGATGGAGAAGTTTTAAAAATAAAACTTTTTAAAAGAGTTTCATCCAATGTCTTGTGGCAGGAAGGTATACTGGAAAAACAAGAACCAAACCATGATTATAGGAACCAGAAGAGCTTGTTCTAATTTCAATTTTGCCAATAATTAACAGGAAATATCATTTTCTCTCTATGAACATTAGCATTTAGTAATGGTAGTGCTTTTCCATCCTGCCAAGGTTAATCTCATATAGGTAAGTATCAAATAAGATGCTGTTTAATTATGGCATCTTCAAAATTAAAAAACCTTCAAAGGTAAAAATAGATCTTATTGCCAATAGAATTTGCTGCAGCACTAAATAACAAATGGTTATTGGTATCCTCTTTGCTATGACCTGTTTCAGTGACAACATAAAATGTCTATTAGGTCATATTTAAACTCTCAGTGGTACTAGACCATGATCATATCATATATAGTATGTAAGCCTTGTGGAAGATAATTATTATTTTTTTATTTTATTAGAGATCCACAATCCCTCATCCAAAATGCTTAGGGTAAGACGTGTTTACATATTCAGAATTTGTCACATTTTAGAAAAAGGTAATGGAAACTATCACAAGAGCAAACAGACAATCTACAGAATGGGAGAAAATATTCTCATGTTACACATCCAATAAAAGGCTGATAATTAGAATCTATATAGAACTCAGGAAAATCTGCAAGAAAAAAATCAAATAACCTTATTCACGGGTGGGCAAAGGACATGAACAGAAACTTTTCACAAGAAGATAGACTCATGGTCAACAAACACATGAAAAAATGCTCAACATCTCTAATCCTCAGGGAAATGCTAATCAAAATTATGATGAGATATCACTTATCTCCAGTGAAAATGGCTTCTATCAAAAAGTCCCAAAACAATAAATGCGGAGAGATAGGAACACTCATACACTGCTGGTGGGACTGCAAACTAGTACAACCTCTGTGGAAAGTAATATGGAGATACCTCAAAGAGCTACATGTATAACTACCATTTGATCCAGCAATCCCATTACTGGGCATCTACCCAAAAGAGCAAAAGATATTCTATAAAAAAGACATCTGCACTAGAGTATTTATATAACAGCACAATTCACAATTGCAAAGATGTGGAAACAACTCAAGTGCCCATGAATACATGAGTGGATTAACAAAATGTGGTATATGTATACCATGGAGTTCTACTCAGCCACAAAAACAATGGTGATATAGCACCTCTGGTATTATCCTGGATAGAGCTGGAACCCATACTACTTAGTGAAGTATCCCAAGAACAGAAAAACAAGTACCTACATGTACTCACCATCAAAATTGATTTTAACTGATCAACTCTTAAATGCACATATAGTACTCACATTCATTGGGTGTTGGGCAGATGGGAGGGGAGAGGTATGTTCACACCTAATGGGTGCAGTGCGCACTGTCTCGGGTATGGACATGCTTGTGAAACTCTGACTTGGGTGGGGAAAGGCAATCTACGTAACCTAAACATGTGTACCCCTATAATATGCTGCAATAAAAAAATTTTTTTTAAATGATGCATTCACCATAAATTTGTAACAACTCCAGTGGAGTCTAGTATAAAATCCCATAAGCAAACAAATTAGTATTTCTGCAGGGGAACATACCAGAATTCTCACAAGGAGGAAAAAGGTCATAGTAAATAGTTTTTTGTCAGGTTAGGTCAGATTGGTCTGCCATATGAAGGAGTATCATAATTATGAGGAACTTAGTTTTCAGAAATTTTACATTTCAGATATTTAGATAATGGATTAAAGACCTATAATAGTGTTTATTTTTTTAGAATTATAAAACTAATACCAATAATACTAATACATTTTGGAAGTTTTAGAATATACAGAAATATATAAAGAAGAAAAGAAAAACCACCCACCTTTGAGAGTGTCTCCTACTTGTTTGTGTCTCGCTTTTTAACATAACTGAGATCATACAATACATATATTCTCATAGTTTGCTTTATTCAACTAATATATTGTATAGTCTCAAGGGCATTTTCAAAATAAACTAATTAGAATAACTAAAGGAAAAAGACAGCAGACCTGGAAGAGACAGCTCTGCAAGTTAATGATCGAAGACATGGAAGGCTATTGTTACAAGAACCTCAGAGCTTTTTGTAAAGTCATTGAATTTAAGTCTAGATTGAGTTTTAAGGCTATAAGGGATATGAAATAATATGGATTTTTAAAATGCAAAAAATTCTCAAGCTCCATTTTACCCAGTCTTCTCAGATCTTTTTCATCTTTGGTGGTGTTGCTAATGAGAACACAGCTCCTAGTTTGAGCTTATACTGTCTTATCCAATATCCGTTGAAGGAACAGATGCTGTTTTAGGATTCTAAACCTATTTTGTTTGCTTTTACTCTTTTATAGTGTTTACACTTGCTAACTCAAAGGTTTACTATGTGAAAAAGTTTGTAATATGATCTTTAAAAGAAGCTCTAAATGTTTAAAGTGCACCAGCAATCTCAAAATGCTTTTTTTTTTTTTTTTAATGTAGGGGTAGACAGCTTCATTAAAGTGAAAACTGATTGGCCTTTAGAAGTAGTGCTTTAAAAATTATGAGATCCATAATTTTCCATGATTGCACATTATTATGTTTACAGATACTTTCTGAGATTCTAAGTGAATGAAAACAAACCTAAGTTTAGCCACTAAGCTTATTCTGTGTATATATAGTCTATTAAATCTGTGTCTGACATCCTGGATTGTCTACTGCTGCATTCCATTCTATGTCTATGTTTTACTGGAAGGGTTAACAAATGAGGAAGTCACAAAATATTTAAAGCCCATGAAGCACTCAGTACTGTCAAAATAATCTATTTCACATACATGGCTCTGTGCTGGGCCCGTTAGGACACATTTGTCTATCATGTTAAAATAGCTGTAATTGCCTTTTTCTCATATTTCATTGAGTTCTACCATAAAACTAACAATAAACTTTGAAATGTACTTCAAGTTATGTTTTTTTTCTTTTTATTCTAGCATTTGAGTCATGTATACCTGATTAAGGGAGGTAGAATTCTTCAGAATGAGTGAGTTTTAAGTATTAAAATACTAAAAGCTATTTTATGTTTAGAGAGAGAACAATCTCCAAGCATCTGACATTTTGCCCCTTTAGTTCTTGATGAGTTTGTGTCTTATTGAGTTGTCAGAAAAAGTTGTCTATGTTAGAATTTAATAAACCACATTAAATGCATGCACTTTGGAATGGGCCACAAGGAAAGCTATCCCATGTGGTCTTTCCTTACTGGGATGGCTATCTTTCAATAGTGGCTGAAGTAATCTTAGTGAGAAAATAATCATGGACTCATAATATTTAAGGCTAGAACCTCAGGAGAAAGCAAAATAAATAATAATAATAAAAATAATATGTTTTTATTTCAATATTCTTAATATTTAGGGTTCTAGTGAATTAGTATGTTTATTTAGTGTTCCCTTTAGCTTTGATGGGGATAGGAGGATTATACTGTGCTTTTAATGACTGTTTGTTTACAACCTCCTTTCCCATTTTTTTCCTTTTTTCCCTACTACCTGTGTAATTTCAGAATTTTTATTGAAATAAAAATTTTGTCATTCTTGGGTAAATTATAAAGCATTTCATGGACCTAAAACTCAAAAACATAAAAACTCAACTAAATCTGCAGAGTCACTGTCTTCATAAATCAGATGGCCAAGACATATTGGTTTTATCAATAGCAGCATTCCAATTTTTAATTTGAACAAAAATTTTTTGCTGCTGTTATGATTGAGTAAGCTAAAGAAAGTTCCAGCTTGTCTTTACCATTTGCTAGAAATGTATGTAAAAATTGGCAAGAGCACAAGAAAAAAGAAAATCATCTAGATGTATTAAAATCATCTAAGAATGATATTTGATGAGAAGGAGGTCTGAATTAGCCTGAATCCTAATCTCTAATCCAATAAGATGGCTACTCATGTTTTATTTGGTCTTAACATCTACATTGTTGCAAATATATTCATTAATGTGGAATGAGGACAAGATTTGGTGTTAATGCAGAAAGGTAGGAAAGGGGGAAAAAGTATGGGTTTCCAAAATCCAGAAGAATTAGAGAAACAAGTGCTGGAATTCTGCCTCCAATTACATTGTAAACCTGCTTAAAAGTTCACAACAGATTAATATAGTAATTGCCTCAGGCCTGCTTCCCTAGAGCAAATGTCACTTAATCCAACATGATGATAATAATAACAATTAAATAATTGCTATGTGCCAGGCACTGCTTTAAGTACTTTAGATAATAATTCATTTTATCTTTAAGACCACCCAATGATGGAATGCTGTGATTACTTTCACTCTGCATATGAAGAACAGAGGCTCAGAAAGATTCAGTAGCCTGTACAAGTCACACAGCAGCTTAACTGCAGAATCTACAGATGAAACCTGAGCAGTGTGGCTTCTAATCTCTACCATCTTGTCTCCTCATGTAATCTACACCATGGCTCAGGATCAGAAAGTAGGAACTTGGATCCCTGCAGAAGAAAGATTGATCTAATTCATAAATAATTAAAGCATATTGTAAGAATGTCTTATGTTATTATGGTGTGATATATTTTAAACACACCTCACTACAAGCTTGTGAAAGAGGAAGACATGAGATGGTTAACCCACTTTCTGTGTGAGGAATAGATACAGCAAACAGTGAGAAGCACAATGATCTTTCTCACAAGGTCATACAGATGGTATTTATGCATAGAGAATAGATTAATTATGTTTTGACATCAATTTTGAAAATATTGACTAGAACTATGATGATCTTTTTCTTTATATTAGTTTGGATCACATTCCTTTGGAGAATAGGCAGCTGTCACTCATGACTATGTTTATGGTAATTTAAAAGTAGCATATACTTATCATAAAATATAATTAACTAAAAATCAAGCGTTCATCGTTGTATCACCTTCTCTTCTCCTTTGCAAACAGCTCTAGTTGCTGCAAAGTCTGTTGATTCAGACACCTTTTCTTCAAACATAATTCTCAGATGATTTTAATAATCTAACAAGTTTCTTATAATCATTGACAGCATCCCCATAAGGTATGGAAATCAAGAAAACTTGCAAGCACCATGTGAGCAATCTGTTTTCAGACTCATGCTATTTGGTAAGCCTTTGATAGTATCTGTACTAAAATCTGCCATAAAAACATTTTGTAGAATCCTAAGAACTGAATGTTTCAAACAGTTGGAAGAGATAACTTAAAATAATTCACAGGCAAGTATTCTTGAGGCTTTTATGTTTTTTGGTTAGTCTCCTAATTACCAACGAGTTTTCTTGATTTACATACCTTATGGAGATGGTGAAAAGAAACTAAATGTAATTTAAAGTACTCAGGTTTATAGAATATTAAAACTGGAAGAAACCTAGAAAACTTCAAAAATAACCTCTCATTTAGTAGGCAAAATATCCGAGGCCAGAAAAGCTCAAAAGATCATGCCAAAGACTGCACAGCTGCTTAGTAGAACATTACCTTTATACATGAGACTTTGTGATGATTTATTCATTTTCCAGGATACCTCAATAAATAGTTATGAATGTTTGAACATCACAACTTGTTGAATGCAGTGGAATAATGTGATCCATTTACAAATAGAAATTATCCTTGTTTTGTGGTAGCTTGATCAAAGGAGTTATTTCTAATGTAAGGATTGGATACTGAAGGTGATCTTTAGCACACAGTAATTGTGAGAAAGAGTTCAGAAAGGGAACTTATAAAAATATTTTATAATATTTTATAATTTTTATATTTTTTATTTTTAATATTTTAATAATTTTTATAATATTTTAATAATATTTTATAATTTTTATAATATTTTATAATAATTTTGTAATATTTTTGTAAAGTAGTATATGGCATATTGTTAAAGTATTCAAATTGATTTTTTTAAAATTTAAATTAGATTGCTAATCTTCTCTGTATCATTCCAATTTTAGTATATGTACTGCCAAAGTGAGCACTCAAATTGATTTTAAAATACATCTGTTTTGAAAAATTACTTAAATATTCTAGCATATTTCTTATGCTATTTGGGGTACTCCAAAACTAAGGATCAGAATTTCTAAAAACTGTGAGCTTCCATTTTCATTTGACTTAGTCTAAGAACACAGCTTTTATAAGTATATATCACTTGTCATAACAGATTCATGACAAGGCGCACCCAAATTAAGTTTAGGCAAATCAGCACGGAATCATATATGATGAAGTATTTACAAACTGAGCAAAAATCACTTATGTGTTTGTTTTACTTGTATGTCTTATCGAATATTTCAAAGTTTCTTTAAAAGAGACTTTATAGAAAAGATGTTTGCAAACTTTTATTTCCACTTGCCTATTATGACTGAGAAAAAAATTTAAAATCATAAGCTTTCTATTTTTAAAAATATCATAAGCTAAAATGCAAGCTGAATATTAAGTTTTCTAAAGAAAGAATTCGTTCTCTAAAACTTGATTAGAAACACTTAGAAATTAAGACTTCATAGAGATTCTCATCTACACTTTCGTAGATGAGGAATCAAAGTCCCTTAGCCAACAGGTGCCAAACTTCACTACAATCCAGAATTGTGTGCTCCACTCCATAATAATACGCTGCTAGAATTTATATATTAAACTGCTCTAGGGTATTCACAAAGATTCAGAAAAATTCACAACTCCTGCCCTATTCCTTTTTATTATAGACTATACAGAGGAGGCAAAAACTATAAATTGAACTGGCATTCATGCCCACATGAATTAGTGAAGACTTTCTGAAACTTAATTAGAACACTCTCCCTTCTTCAGCACATTTAAATCTGGAATCATGAACATAGAGCAAAGCAGCATTTCTGACATTGAATATTAAGTGTAATGATTAAAATGGGCAAACCATGAGCCTTCTTATGTTTGTGTTGGAATTTTACTTTTCAGATGGTCTTTGTGTACAAATGCAGAGATATACCAAGAGGAAAAAACAGTCAAATCCCATTGAATAAAATTTAAAAAAATATTCCATGGCAAAAATGGTATTGAGATATTGAATTATCATATAGAATTTGAGAAGGGCAGCAGCAACACGGCTGCCAACTTTTTTGTGTCCTGAAATAGCCTAGTGCCAAAATCAGGATTGGCATGAACATCAGTGTGATACAATTCAAGCGAAGTGGGCATGTGCCAACTTAGGTGGAGTCCTGTCTCCTCCTCCCATTCCTTAAGATACACCTTGGCTAAGTCCTCATGCTCAGTAAAATACAGCAGAAACACACACAAAATCATGAATCCTATCTTGGAAGGATGAAGCTAGAGGAAAGTTGGAGGAAATTCTGGGAGATGTCCCTAGGGAATATGCTTATCTATTCAGTAATTTTTACATTGATTTAAAATTGCCAGCCTGTTAGCAGCAAATAGTTTAATTTCGGGATTGCATGTTGACTGTTCTTCACTGTTGTGAATATACAGTAGCCCACCCTTCCCTGCAGGGCATATGTTCCAAGACTCCCAGAGGATGCCTGAAACTACAGATAGTACTAAATTTTATATATTATATGCTTTTTCAATCTGATAACTGAGATGGCTACTAAGTGACTAACAGGTAGCACATACAGCCTGGACACGCTGGACAAAGGGATGATTCACATCCAGAGTGGGACAGAGCAAGAGGGCAAGAGATTTCATCATACTACTCAGAACTACACACAATTTAAAACTTATGAATTGTTTATTTTGGGAAATTTTTATTTAGTATTTTCAAACCACAGTTGGCTGAGTGTAACGGAAACTGCAGAAAGCAAAACTGTGCATAAGAGGTAAGTGAGTACTGTATGGGGAGTCATAAGAAATGGGAGCCTGACACACACTTTGGTCATCTGAACCAGGCATGATCTTTTTGAGCCATAGGTTTCCCTTGGAATTTTCTCTCAGGATGGTTTGAATTTTCTCCTGCAGCAGCAAGATGTAGGTACAGGCGCCAGCGGTTGCTGTGAACTGTATATACAATTTTGCACTTACCTCTGCCTTAGTATGAACCTTTCCCACGCTGTGGTGTGATTTTTGAGTTATTGCGATGTTAGCCAAATCATGAGTGGGATCAAAGTGAAAAATAATCCTAATGTACCCTGCCTTCATTAAAATATTTCCTGGAGTTTTGCATACAGTTCCAGGCACTACTTTAAAAGAATGTCATTGAAAAGTGCCCGTGACCTTTCCCTTTGTACCATTCATTGCATTTTAAATTATCTTGCTTAAAGTATTTGCCTTTCTTAGTAGACTTCAAGCACCCTAACTGCAAGTGCTATGTCTTTCTATTTATAAGCATATCCCCAGTGCCTAGCATGTAGTGGGTGCTTAATTAATATTTAATAAGCAGATAAAGGTGAAAACTAAAATGATGCAAGTTCAGGAAACCATGCCCATGGGAAGTAGTTGAATCACAGGTATTTATGGAGAGAGGACTATGTTAGGGAGGGATATGAAAGTAATCTTCTAATATTTGGAAGGACCTTGAGTGGAACAGGGATTTTTTATTTCATGTTTTCCAGGGGAAAATATGAAGATCTGTTACTGAGTTAAAGCTACCGATAAATGTTTTGGTTCAGGAGGACTTAAAAATAAATTAGAATGTTCACACATGAACAAAGAGAAGTACCTTGCAAAGTATCAAACTCTCTGCCACAAGTAGTGTTCAAATAGAGGAGATAATCCTCTTGCCATGCCAGACATAAAACAGAATTCTCAGTCTGTCGGAGGGTGGGCATGCTGACTTTGAAGTCCTGTCCAACTATGATTGTGTAACTTTAATATAATTGAGCACAGGATGATTTCCACTTGCAGTTTGTAACTATTATTTTTTTTTCTTTTAAAAATCCTTCCTAATTTCATTTGAAAATCTATTTTCTCGTTTTTCTAGCTGTGAGTTCTTTTTCCTACACAGATAATGATTAGTGAAAAATATTGAATAAAGCATGATTTAAGCACAGTTTACCATTGATTGAAATTTACACAAAAAGTCTTCAGTGTATTCAGTTAGGCATATGTGAATATAATCAGAACCAGTTTGGGTTTGCCATATATTGTAAATTGCTTTTTCTCACCTTAACCATTAGCATCTGCTTGTACTCAATTTTTATTCAGGGAGGACTTATTCAAGTCTTTTTCAGGTGGATAAAATAGGCAAGGGGCCAAGATTACTTAAGCCACTACGCTGTAATTGTCTCACTATTGATTACTTACAGATTTTCTGTCTCTTTTGTTTGGATTGTATTTATGGGTAGGCCCTCAAGGGGAATGGTTAGAGTATAGTTCAGTTTTATCTGGTCTTCAAGTGCTCTAGTTTTACATGAAACAAAAATAACAGCATTAAAATAGACAAAGCATATCATCATCTTCCTTTCTGAGTATCTGCATGTCTAATTCTGTCAAAATTAATCTCTCTCTGCTCTTCAGATACTTAGTGGATGCTGCTGCTTCTGAAAGAGCCCATGTCTTAAATCTCAGCTCTTTGGCTTCATTGCTTACTCCTAATGCTAGCTCCACAAAGACTTATTTGCCAAACCTAAGGAGTAAGAAAAATTACATAGAGGGAGCATGCGTAAATAATCGTGTTAAGTGGATTAATGTTTACAAAAAGGGAATAGGCATTTTAAGAATAGAAACATGTCAAAACATATCTGCCCATGGAAAGCAGATTGGTGAGTAATGTGTGGTTGGGCTTGGAGGTGATCGACCCAACCCTATGACAGTTGTGAATAAGGGTTGTTGGTAATTGAGTGCCAGACCCTGAGTCAGCTGTCACTGTGAAGGTAGGAAGAAAGTATGTCCTACTAGTCACATTGATTAGGAAAAGTAGCTGAGGCAGATGGTTTTCTAAGAGTTCGCCTTTATAGAACAAAATTCATTTGTCAGATGGAAGGTCTTTTTTTTTTTATTATTTCGGCATATTATGGGGGTACAGATTTTAAGGTTTCAATAAAAGCCCATTCCCTCCTCCCCCCACAAGTCTGAGTCTCCAGCATGACCATCCCCCAGATGGTGCACATCTCACTCATTATATATGTATATACCCACCCCCCTCCCCCCGGAAGGTCTTTTTGATGTTCTTAAAACATTGTCCCTCCATTTGAGATATAAGGACTGGAAAACCTTAATCAAATTCAAGAAACACTTAATAAATGCCAGTTATGTATGAGGTAACATCTCAGCCTCTAAAGTTTATAATCAAAATTCATTAAGCGTCTGCGGCAGGTATTGAGAGAAGAAAAGGGCATATCCTGCTTATTTGTCCAAGGTACCCCTGCTGGGCTGTGGGGACAGAGTCTATTTTGGAACAAGTTGATACAAGTAGAATCGGAATGCTTTAGAATATTTTATCTGTCCTGTGAGATTTTCAGACTCTCTGCAGCAGTAAACATTCAAACATCATAAGTGATAGGGTGAAAGATTAGATTTTGTACCCAGTGACAGGAGAAAAAGGTAAAGAGTTTGTCAGTGAAAAAGAAAGCCTAGTGAGTTTTTGCTGTTGAACTCTAAATTGGCAGACAGCTGTCCTCAACAGGGCTTGGTCATGAGGCATCTTGATTGACCTAGTTGAGGCTTAAAAGTTTAGATCAGGACTTCAGTTACCATTTGGAGTGGAGATTCGATTTGGTCTTGGCAACTTTTTTTTTCCTCCTTTTATTTCATCATATTATGGGGGTACAAATATAGTTAGGGTTACATATATTGCCCCTGCTACCCCTCCCCACCCCACCCCCCGACACCATGCCAGAATTTCAAGAGTGTCCAACCCCCAGGTGGTGTGCACCACACCCATTATGTAAATATTCACCCTTCCCCTCCTCCCCCCGCCACCTGCCCACCACCCGATAAAACTTTTTTTTTGACATTTTGGTTACATTGTATATCTTTGCCTCTCCCTCCACAATGCTCGCCACATCCCTACGATGTGCGTCTCCCCCCACCCTGAATCCCTGGTGTACACTACCACCATTTGAGAACCATAGTTTTAATCAGTCAGTATCAATTTGATGGCGAGTGGATGTGGCGCCCATTTTCCAGATCTCGTGTCACCTCACCTTGGATAACGGGCTTAAGCTTAATCCAGGCTAACATAAATGGTGCTAGCTCACTGCCGTTTCTTAGAATTGAGTAATAGTCCATTGTGAGCATATACCACATTTTAATTATCC
Source organism: Microcebus murinus (assembly GCF_040939455.1). Classification (NCBI taxonomy): domain Eukaryota; kingdom Metazoa; phylum Chordata; class Mammalia; order Primates; family Cheirogaleidae; genus Microcebus; species Microcebus murinus. Next base: position 93,778,533 of record NC_134110.1, on the reverse strand, counting down.
ACTCATGAATTGATGGGCACTTTGGGTTGTTTCCATGGTGCATTGTGCTGCCATAAAGATTCGGGGGCAGATGTCTCTGTAATAGAATGTCTTATGCTCTTTTGGGTAGATGCCCAACAATGCTATTGCTGGGTTAGGGTTAGGGTTAGGGTTAGGGTTAGGGTTAGGGTTAGGGTTAGGGTTAGGGTTAGGGTTAGGGTTAGGGTTAGAAATGGTATTTCTATTTCTAGCTGTTTGAGGTATCTCCAAATTCTTTTCCACAAAGGTTGCACTAAACAGAAATGAACAGAAACTTCTCCAGAGAAGACAGAATAATGCCTAGCAAACACATAAAAAAATGCTCAACATCTCTAATCATCAGAGAAATGCAAATCAAAACCTCAATGAGATACCACCTAACCCCAGTGAGAATGGCTTTATCAAGAAAACCCAAAACAACAAATGCTGGCAAGGATGTGGAGAGATAGCAACACTGTTACACTGCTGGTGGGACTGCAAATTGGTCTTGGCAACTTTGAGTGATCTGCCCTTAGAGATCTGGGACATTCCCAGAAGTCTGGGTCAGTTGAGCACTATGCAGTATTCATTATAATTAAAGCCTACCAGCCCTGTCAGGGCCGCTGAAATTTCCTTAAGATCTTTAGATAAGGGTGATCCTAGACTCAGTTATATTATTCTGAACAATGATCACTACTCCCCTACAGACACCAAATAGAAATCATCTGTTGAGTACCTACTACATTCTGGGCTCAGTTTTAAGCATTATGGATGCAGCAGTGAACAAAGTCCTTGGTCTTAGGCAGTACACCTTCAGGTGGAAGGAACCAAACAATGAAATAATGTGTTGCCTTAGGTGACAATAAGTGCCATGAAGGTAAACAAAGCAGAGAATAAAGTGACATGGTAGGAAGAATGTTATTTTAGATAGTGTCAAGAAAATTTTCTCTGATAAATTGAGATTAGAGCAGAAATATGAAGGGAAAATGGAGCATGGAATACATATACCTGAGACGAGAGCATTCCGGCAATATGCAGTGCTAAAAGAGTGCCCAGCACAAGCACACCAGGGTTTTGAAGTGGAGTGAACAGAGAGAACACTGTAAGAAGTGAGTCCAGATAGGCAGATGTAGAAAAGACCATGTAAGACTCGTAGGTTATGATAAGAACTTGGTGTTTCCTTTGAGTAAGCTGGGGAGTCACTGGAAGATTTTGAGCAAAGGAAGTAAGTGATATGACTTTATATGCTATTGTAGAATAGATTAGACTATTACATAGAATAGACTATGACGTGGTATAGTTTGAAGCAGGGAGACCTGTTAGAAGGCTTTTAAGACAGGTGAGAGAATGTGGAGGGACACCAGTGAAAGAGTGGAGTAAAGTCCACTGAAAAATCTCTCCTCCATAAAAGAAATGACAAAATTGGCAAAAAAAATAATCAGAATAAACTTTTTCAGGAGTCTGGAAATTAAACAAAGGCGTATAGCAATCAGGGAGCACTTTTTCAAGAAAAATAGCTGCATCTTCAGCAACTAGCTTTGTAGTGTTTAATGTGCCAAACTCCCATTCCCTGCTCTCCAGCTCAACCACAGCCTAGAAAAGCAAGAGCTCACATTCTCAGGGCAGCCTGGCAGCCGCCAGAGAGGGAAGAATGGAGCTACAGCTCATTCAAATCCTTGCTTCCAAAGAACTGTCAGTATTTGACTGTCTTGTTTCCCTGGTAGACCTCATATACACAACTATCTGTACTTGACATTACTCAGAACTACCAAGAGAGAAAAGCCTTCACTTGTAGGATTGTTTGTTGAAACAATTACTGGGAAGTGTTTTAACTTCATGACTGCCTAGAGGGATAGATAACAATTGTGGCAATCAATAGAATAATCAGAAAGCTTAAAAGGAAAAGCTAGGGAATGAGATGTCCAGAGGAGCTGTAAAAAGCTTTGACATATTCCTGGGAATCTGAAAAGGCATAGGTTTGCTGAACACGTGTCCGGGCTGTGCGCACGCTTAGGGAAGACCTGAGAAGGTCTTGCACCCTCACATCCGGTTGATCTTCAGGCTCTGCACAAACAAGAAATGGAGGCTGATGCAGGGTTTTGGATGCCTTGATAATTGTTGAAGGTATGTCCCAACATACACATAAAGTCCCTCAGCAAAGACAAGAAGACTGATCACTAATGAATAGCTGACCACTAAGTTAACTGAGTAGAGACTTCAGTAGTCATACATGACAAAGAATATGTGCCTTACAAAATTAGTCCAGAATCATTACCAAACACCAACAACTATAACAAGAAACAACTACAGACCCTGGAAAGGGTTGTAAGTGGATTTTCAGAGTTGCAACATTATATTACTTAAAACATCTAGTTTTTGGCAAAAAACACCAATACATTCGAAAGCACAAAAAATGGTAGCCCATACATAGGGGAAAAAGGCAATTAATAGGAACTATTTCTAAAGAAGCCCAGATGTTGGACTCACTAGACAAGACTTTAAATCAGCTATTTTATATATGTTCAGAGAACTAAAGGAATTCACAAAAATGATGTGTCACCAAATAGAGATCTGAGATATCAGAGATGAAACCCTCAGCATACAATAATCTAATCTTTGATAAAGCTGACAAAAATATACAATGGGGAAAAGAATCTCTCTTCAATAAATGGTGCTGGGAAAACTGGTTAGCTACATGCAGAAGAGCAAATCAGGATCCCTACCTCTCACCTCTCACAAAAATTCACTCAAGATGGATAATAGACTTAAAATTAAGGCATGAAACCTTAAGAATCCTAGAAGAAGATGTTGGGAAAACCCTATTAGACATTGGTCTAGGCAAAGAATTTTTGAGGAATTTCTCCAAGGCAATCACTGCAGCATCAAAAATGAACAAATGGGATCTGATCAAATTAAAAAGTTTCTGCACAACCAAGGAAATATCATTAGAGCAAATAGACAACCCATCTATTGGGAGAAAATATTTGCTCTCTACACCTTTGATAAAGGTCTAATAACAAGAATTTATCTAGAACTTAAAAGAATTAACAAGAAAAAATCAAACAATCCCATCAAGAAATGGGCAACGGAAATGAACAGAAACTTCTCCAAAGAAGACAGAATAATGGCCTGAAAACATGTAAAAAAAAATGCTCAACATATCCAATTATCAGAGAAATGCAAATCAAAACCACAATGAGATACCTCCTAACTAACCCGAGTAAGAATGGCCTATATCAAGAAATCCCAAAACAACAAATGCTGGCAAGGATGTGGAGAGACAGGAACACTCTTACACTGCTGGTGGGACTGCAAATTAGTGCAACCTTTGTGGAAAAGAATTTGGAGATACCTCAAACAGCTAGAAATAGAAATACCATTTGACCCAGAAATAGCATTGTTGGGCATCTACCCAAAAGAGCATAAGACATTCTATTACAGAGACATCTGCACCCGAATCTTTATGGCAGCACAATTCACTATTGCACGGTCATGAAAACAACCCAAAGTGCCCGTCAATTCATGAGTGGATAATTAAAATGTGGTATATGCTCACAATGGAATATTACTCAATTCTAAGAAATGACAGTGAGCTAGCACTGTTTATGCTAGCCTGGATTAAGCTAAAGCCCCTTATCCAAAGTGAGGCGACACAAGATCTGGAAAATGGGCCCCACATGTACTTGCCATCAAATTGGTACTGACTGATTAAAACTATGGTTCTCAAATGGTGGTAGTGTTCACCAGGGATTCGGGGGGTCGGGGGGAGACCCACATTTTAGGCATGTGGTGAGCATTTTTGAGGGGAAGGGTATAACTCTAACCCTGCTTAGGGAGAGGCAAACATATACAATGTAACCAAAATGTAAAAAAAAAAAGTATTATCTGGTGGTGGGCAGGTGGGGGGCGAGGAGGGGAAGGGAATGGTGTATATTTATATAATGGGTGTGGTGCACACCACCTGAGGGTTGGACACGCTTGAAGCTCTGGCAGGGTGGCAGGGGGAGAGAGGGGTGGCAGGGGGGATATATGTAACCCTAACAATATTTGTACCCCCATAATATGATGAAATAAAAGGGGAAAAAGAAAGAGATAGAAATTAGTATGAAAACAAAAATTATGAAGTTAAAAGTATAATAATCTAAAAGAAAAATTCACAAGATCAGAGGTGAGAAGATAAAAGAATCATCAGCCAATTTGAAAATGAGTCAATTAAGATTACTTAATTGACTTAATTGTACAGAAAGAAAAAAGAATGAAGAAAACTAAGCAGACCCTCAGATGCCTGGGGAACACCATCAAGCACACCTTGCTGCTCATCCTCATCTCATAATAGAAGAGAGACAAAGAAGCAAAAACAATAATTGAAGAAATCACAGCAGAAAACTTTCTAAATTTGCTTAAAAACCTTAATCTACCTATCCAGGAAGCACAATGAACTCCAAGTAGAATGAACTCAAAGAAAATTGCACGTAGACACATTACAATCAAACTTTCATAAAACAAGGACTGAGAGAGAATTTTGAAAGCAGCGAGGAAGAAGTGACACCTCACATACAGGATAGGGGACAGAGTCTATGGACATGGGTGAAAGTGGGATGGGAGTTTTGGTTGGGAGAACATGCAGAAATCCTCTTCTAATGCCTCTATTCTTCTGAAAAAGTTGGGGTGATGAACATCAACTCAGAGTTAGAGGGAGAGCAAGAGAGGAAGAATGGAGGTGAAATATAATTAGCAAATTTATTGCAAGGGCAAATAGTACTGGGGTCAAATCAATATTAGCATCAAGAATGCACTATTATTCATTTCCATTAACAATGCATGGCACCTGGTATCTTCCTCCTTGAGCTAATTATTTGTTAACTAACACTGAACGTTTTACATTAATTTAAATATTTAAATCTTTAAAAATGTCAGTACTCTGGGCAAAGTCCCAGTTGTCCGGCCTACTCACTGTGTGAAGATAAAACTCCTGACACATTATATGTTTATGTTCTCCGAATATGCCCCATATTCCCCAACTCAAGCTGCATTCTTTGCTTTTATATAGCCAGAGGTCACAAACTGGGAACCATGAGCCACATTGGGCCAGGGGACGTATTTTGTTAGCTATACAACATTAAAAAAAAGAAAGAAAGAAAAGGAAAGAAACCATTGCCAATATTAAATATCAAGAGAAAGTTTTAGATTAAAGTACATGTTTCTGGTTCCTGGCTTCTGAGGAGGATCTGACAGACTGAACCAGATTGAGAGCAATTGGCTGGAGAGCAATTGAAGCAACAGGGCATTTCACAGGGATGTGGACAGCACTTGTGGGCTTTGCAAACCTTGGTGCATTCTATTTTCTCTTTATAGAACCAGTGTGTTTCTCTCAGGTTAGTGAATGCCCAATGCATTCCAGTCATTCCCATCATCGGAAGCCACTTCTTCCCAACCAGTTGTGTTCTCCAAGTTCCTACTCATTTTGTAGGTTCACTTCTCATCTTTGATATTTATGAACTCTTATTTGTTATACATTTATTTCTTTCTTTTAGCTTTTGAACTCTGTAAAGGGAGGACTGGCATTTTAATTCATGTTTGCAATCTCACTCAGAGCTAATAAATGTTTCTGTATAAATAAGAACAACAAAATGTGCAATGAATAGTAAGTGTGGTCCATTATAATTCAGCTTAAGAGACTCTAGTAAATTTTGAGTCTATTTTTGGCACAGTATAATGCTTATTAGTGATTAATATTGATACTACTTCAGAATATGTTGAAAATCAATGTAATTCATCTTGGAATCCACAGCTACTTAGCAAACAAAATCCCTATCACGTTCTACACTATAATATCATAACACAGTGCTTTTTAAGTCCTGTCATAGAAGCTAAGTGATATATTCTAAAAATGCACCAAGAGTCTGTTGAATGCAAATTTGTTATCAAAAGTCATGCTTTTGACTATATTTTGTGGTATCTGATACCATGTACAACTTGAGAATTATATCACCTGTTGGTGATCTGCTTATTCTCCTTGCCAGTAAAGCTGAATTTTGGACCCTAAATGTTCTCATTTTACATGCAATCTTTCCCTTGCTTTGTGTGTATTTATTGTAAATAAAGTAGTCTCCTTTATCTGCAGGGAACATGTCCCCAAACCCCCAGTGGATGGCTGAAACCATGGATAATACCAAACTCTATATGTACCATGGTTTTTGCCCATAAATATGTCGCTATGATAAAGTTTAATTTATAAATTAGGCACAATAAGAGATTAACAACAATAATAACAAAATAGAACAATTACAATAATATACTGTTATAAAGGTTATGTGAATGTGGTCTCTTGCTCTTAAAATGCTGTAACATTTTCAGACTGCAGTTGACTGCAAGTAAACGAAATCATGGAAAACAGAACCCCAGCTAAGAGGGTTTTTTACTGTACCACAAATAATACACACAAAACAAGGGAAAAATATATGTAATGTGTTATATGTATATAAATATATATACTCTCTCTCGAGAGTATTCCTGGGACAAGAAAAAAAGACATTACTGGAAAAACATGAAATCTAGATAAAGCCTGACATTTAGCAACTCATAACGTACCAATGCTGCTTTCTTTAGTTTGACAAATGTACCATGATAATGTAAGATGTTAACAGTGGAGGAAGCTGGGTGAGGGGTATATGGGAACTCTATGTACTATTTTTGCAACCTTTCTGCAAATCTATAAGTATTCTAAAATTAAGTTTATTTAAAAATAAAAGATTTGGAAAGTATTCTCAAATTAAAACTCTGAAAGCTGGTACATACTGCAACTCTCCTGAGATTGTGGAGTCCACAGAATTACTTTTGATAATAATATTTTAGGAAATAATTATTAATGTGTAATCTCTCTGAGTATAAATATACATGTATGTTTATATTTGAATTCACATAGAAGCAAATTAGAAAAGGAGTCAAAATTTTTACTTGATTCATAAAGTAAATTTTAAAGAATGAGTTACTGTGTAAGCCATTTTTTAAGCAATATTTTAATGTCTGTTAGAAGTATAATGCTGAAGAGTATATCTACTATATAATGCTAGTTAGCATGTTCTATTTGAAGATATTGGCACATGTATACTAGTGATACTCTAAATCTTCTGATATAAGAAAAGTCACCCATTATGTGTCAGGAAGATCCTCATATATAAATATTTTTGCAAAGCAAAATAGTTTATTGTCAACTGAAATTTCCAGTTATTTAGTCCTGACTCTGAAAAGTGTCAAAGGTTGAATCTTTCCTGATATGAATGACATTTCACATGCCTAAATATGTCATTTAGTTATTTGCACCTTGAAACAGATGTATGCCTCTGAATTATCTATCACAGAGATATTCCATAGTGAAACTTACAATTTGTTTGCAGAAACTGTCTTTGTTTGCCTGGAACTGTCATTTATATGTGAAGATGGAATCAGTATTTCAATATACTGAGTTACCACATAGAAGGAATTTGTTTTCATATGCTATCTCTTAGATGGCATTTTACCTATTTGGAAACATTTTAAAGACAGATATAATATAGCATTTTCAACTATGAGATGAAAAGATATCATTTTGTGGCTTTATTATTTTAGAATATTCAAGCTTAAAAATTTTTATATATTAAATGGATTGCTTAAGTCAGTGGTATCCCAAATACTTAGTTTACAACATCTTTCTTAAGTTGCCATGATAGTATGCATTGCAAGCAATATACCATCATCAGATTTATACTATAATTATAAGTTGCAAATGCATAATTACTAAAATTTAACCTCTCCAAATTGATGTAATTCAGTCTAATTATCCTGGCTACATAAATGCATGCTAATCAGCAAGAAAACACTTAAATAAAACAAGATGTTAACACAACAACTCCAGAATAAACAAACTTTTGAAGAAGGAAAAAATTCAGGGACTAATTACATCTCCACCAATAAATAATAAATGTATACTATTTTAAAGAATGTTTCCTCCCCACTTAGTCTTTAGATGTGGGGCCAGAATTGTTTCAGCATGTGTTTTGAACTCTATTCACACAGATAGTTGTTTTTTCCCCTGTACTAATTTCTTCATTCAATAAGCCACCCAACCTCTCATTCATTCAGTAAACATTTGTTCTTAGACTGCTAGGTGTTAGGGATGAGAGAGAAGCAATCTGTTTCCTGAGTATAATTATTTATTTAAATGAAACTAATTCAAAGATAAGAGATACTCTCATTTTAAAAGTTCAATCTGAGCATGCGTTTGCTTGCTTTAATCTGTCAAATGGCTTTCCGCTGGGTTTAAATGCAAATCCATTGCCTAGCCAAGGCCTGAAATACCTCTGTGACCTGGCTGTGACCTTTCACTTCACTCCCGCCCTGCTCTTAAGCTAGTGTTGTGGTGTTCTAGTGCTGTGGCAATGTGTACAGCTGGTGTTGCAGCTCTTGACCTGAGAAAGAACTGGGCGGCACACAAGGAGTCAGAGAACAGTCTTTATTCTTCCACAGCAGGCTCAGCACACCTAGTGTTACAGCTCTCTTCGTGTCTTCTGATTTTCTGCCCCTTCCTTGGTCTCCTCCAGCTTTTATACCCTTGGTAGGGCTCAAAAAGCGTCCAATCAACTACAAGCTTTAACATCCAGTCAACATCAAGCTTTAACATCCAATCAACAACAAGCTTTAACATCCAATCAAAAACAGTGGGATTCAAAAATTACCCAATCAGGATCAAGCAAGCAACATGGCCGGAAACAGGCAGCAGCACCTGGGCCTGGGGGCATTCTGGCAGGGCCCCACAGCAGCACGCTGGGACATGGGAGGCTCTCTGCCGTGGGGCTGGCCCCAGCAGCGTGCCCTCCAACTGGCCACACCTGGCGCTGGCCCGAGGAGATGCAGAGCGATGCGGAGGCGACAATCGGCTGTGTCCCCACACCCGACATTTTCGTATCACTACGCAGCAACCACAGGAGCTATATTTTTATTCCTAAAAGGAACCTAACTCATTCCTGCCTCAGGACCTTTGTACTTGCTCTCGCTACTTCTGCCTAGAAATCTGGTTCTTGCTTCCTCACCTCCAAGTCCCACACAAGTAAGAGATTCTGGTCAGTGCCTTCTTCATATTATTTCCATGTATTTTTAGACACTGGATCACAAGAAAGAGATTACATGCTTCCTCAGAAAAGAAAAATTAGAGAAATCCTAAGGATTTCCTAAGCAATCAGCAACCTTAGGAGAACAAAGGCACAAGCACTATTAGTTGATCTAATTTTGAAATCTTAGAAGTTGGAGTTTCTTTTTGATCAGTGTAAAATGCTTTATAGAAAAATATAATTGCATGTGTCATAAATTTATCTGGAGTCAGTATGCAAGCTATAATAAAGCACACATTTCATTATCTATAATTTTTTACTGATTAGAACTTATAAGACTTTGAGGGAAGATTATTTGGAAGATCTAGATTTCTCCTAAAATCTCCTAAAGCAGGTTGTGTTTACGTCTTTTTCTCAGTGAATTTTTTTTACATCGAAGAGAGTCAATATCATCCTCTGTAAGTATTAAATCGTTTCCATTGAAAAGAGCTTTTATTTTTAATTGAGTTTAGTCAGCATATTTCCTTTTTCTCTTTTCTTACATGGATTTAGCCACAACTACTTGGTATTTTACCAGAGTCCTGACTTTAGGAAGAACTAGTCATGTGCCTTTAAGAAAGATCATTTCATTGCTTGTTTGTGTATTTAACATCAGATATTTTGCTTAAATGTGTTAAATATCCGATACAACAGTAATGAATAGAAATGAATAATTGACTAGAAATATAAACAGAATTGAGGATCAGAAAAATAGGAAGGGAAATACACTAACCAGGAAGGTGCAATAGCTTGTTCTGAAAGTTTAGCAGGAAAACGGTTTCCCCCCAGTAAGACCTCAGTTTTCTCATGTAAATACTAAGGCATTGATGTAGTTCAGGAAAGATGAGTATGTCCTCTCTTGTGTGTCAAAGTGGTTTTGTTGGAAGAGGCTACTGCATTGTGTTAAGAAGCCTCTTGAGGTTATATATTGGTTTCACCAGGGAAAGAATGAAGAGATCGCTCCTTGAGGTTCCCCAAGCACACGGAAATCAGAAATAGCAGCAGATGTGCTGTGTATTGGCAATGCCTGGACAAGATTACAGTAACCAATGATTCATTTCTAGATTCTTCACTGTTTTTGTACAATTTCTCACTATGTAGTGAAAGCCATTTGTTAAAAGTGAAAAATAATCCAAGTCCACTATTTATTGATTTCTATTTCATTGTGATTTAATTTCAGTAAGTTCATTGTAAATGTATGGCCACCACTCCCTTTTCTGATGTCCTTCTAAATCTAGTTCTGCTTAATGTCATATTTATGTTGCTGGATAAGATTTCTGAGAGTAACTGGCACCATCAGAATGAATTTTTCAACTGCGAACTGTTTCTTCTCTTTTTGCCAGCTTCTCTAAATTTGATCAACTAACTCTGAGCAAGGCGACCCTAATCTCAGCACCTAGTAGGGGTTTGTTGGATTCTACTTTCTTCCTAATAACCAAATTTATTTTTATCTAACCCAGTGTTCTGTTGCTTTTCCACAAGCCTGAATACTTAGGAGTTCCCCCTCCTCCACTGGCCCATCACCTCTGTGTTATCCTGAACCATAAAATCTGGGTTGTTTTTTGAAATTTGCTAATGATTCCTCCTGAGACTTCACATCCCTGAGACTGGGCCTCATCTTAAATCAATACCAATGCTGAAGCATGGTATCTAACCCTAACCCTAACCCTTCTGATTTCTTATTGACTCTCATTCCCTAGGAACAGATTCTAATCCTGAGTAATAGCAGCAATAATAGGAAACATGTTTTGAACAAAAATGCTCCATGACAGTAGGCAATATCTGGATTATCTCATCCTTAAAAACAATGTCTGAAACGGTAATCCATTTTACAGTTGGGAGAACAAAAGCTTAGAGAAGTTAAGTAGCTTGACCAAAGTCACAGATGAATATAATCCAAGTAGCCCTACTATGAACCTCTGCTCTCAGCTCCACTCTGTTGCTCCCCTGGACTTACTAACTTTCTGTGCTTGCTGGATTGGTTGCAGGTGAGGTGGAGACACACAGAAGACCTGCATTGTCATGACTGGTACCCAACAGGACCTATGCACTGGGACCATCCCCTTTCCTATCCCTTTACTATTTTTATGAGTCTATTCTTAAATGTGTACAGAGAGATTGGTTTGGCATTGTGAATATGTAACAAACAAGACAGGCAGGGTCCCTTCCTTCTAGTTTAGCAGCTGGCAGAGGAAAGAAGCACCTTAATCACATAATTTTACAAAGAATCGCATACTTGGAGTTGTGATAAGCTCCACCAAGGAAGATTGCAGTACACAATGAAAATCTACAACAGCACGACCTGACCTGTTCTGGCCTGTCAGAAAATTGCTGATTTGCTCATCAATTCGACTGGATGGCTCAACACTTATTGTCTAATTCACACATCACTTCGCTTCCAGGTTCAGCCACAACAAACTTTCTTCAGCAGAATTCCAGCTCTGAGTTGTACAGCTCCTGGTGTGCTTTGCAGCTCTCCCAGTTCATGGCAACCTCTTCCTCACTGATAGAGGTTTTACTGGATGTATTTATTAACATATTTCAAGCTACCATTACCTTATCAGACCTTTGCTCTGCTGAAATACTGAGCAATATTGTTTTATTGATTGGGTACCTACTTACAGTAGCAATATGCACGCATGCATTATTCTCATACCACTATAGCTTTATAGTCGGGAGGTAATATTGAAAGTAATTTACTGTCATCTATAGATGGCAGTTCAAATGCTGTGGTACTTAGAGCTGCCAATTTGAAAATTCTGGCCTGCATACAAATGAGTTATCTAAAGTCTTTTCAGAACTAATTTGATAAGACAAGAGAGCAAGAAAACCCAAGCTTCTGAAAGGCACCACTGATCTGATAGCTATCCACAAATAGAGTAGATGGGAATAATTTCTTAGGAATTAAAGACAGACATGTCTTCCATTATCCTAAGTTTTTTAGTGGAGTCAGCGATAAGAACTGAATGAGAGCTTGTGAACATGTTGATTTAATTTACTGTCTAAATTCTCATCGTTCTGCTAACTGCATTGCAGGATTCAACACATGACCTGAAGGTAGAGCAGGGGTTTAGATAAAATAAAATACTGAACCATTGTTTTTTCCCCCACCAGTGAAAACTTTAAGATTTTTTTATGAACCAAATTATTCAATATTTTATATTATGAAGGGATCAATATTAAATAGAAGCAAACAGAAAAACCACACACACACACACACACAAATCACTTGATATTCATTGCTTTCTTTGGCCTAAATGCAGTTTAAAAAAAAAAAAACTTAAGTTCTATAAATATGTGTAGATCTTGTTGATTCATTTTAACTGCTGGATAGCATTGATGGCATTCCACTGAATGAATAAATCACATTTATGTAACATTGCACAACAGAGGGACGATTAGGTTGTTTTCTTTTCTTTTCTTTTAACTAGAACACATGGCAATTAAGTGGAAATCTTTGTACATATCTTCTTGTGCTCATCTAGTTTCTCTAGGATACATACTCATAAAAAGTGGGAGAAAAAAAAGTTGTAAAAAGATGTGCAGGAGGATTCCAATCATATAAATCTTTAAAATCCACAAACATTGTTTATGGATGAACTTATTCAGACTAAAACAAGTTCAAAAACATGCATGGAAATGATGTAAATCACCTTCAGGAGAATGGATACTTGTAGGGAGGATGGGATAAGGGCTAGGAGAAGCACTTCTAGCAATATGTATGATAGTTTATTTCTTTAAAAAAATGATCTGGAGCAAATTGCAATATGTTAACATCTGTTTGATCTTGGTGATAATTATGTAGATGTTGTATTTTCCCTGTTCTTTTAAGTATGCTCGACATGTTTCATAAGTCCTGAGAAAATTAAGCTTTATGAAAAGTTGTGGATGATATTTAAAATAGAAAAATCTTGAGTGTTACCACAAAAACATTATAGTTATTGGTAAACTGTGTTATGTGCATATACTCAGCTGCCTCTTGTAGGAGGAGGTATATATGAGTTGGAAAATCGACTTTGAAAAACTATCAAATCCTCACATAGCAGGAGGGTTCCCATAACCACGAACCTTATTTAGGTGGCACTTTCTACTTCAAGTCACTGGGGTGTAGGGCAGCTGGGAAAGCGCCTAGAAATCTTGAGGGTTCAGGGAGCTTGAACACATACTGCTTGACAAGGACAGCCCAGCCTTGGTCCTGGGATGAGCTAGACTCAGTTACAGGTGAAACCCAACCCTTGGGTTGGAAGAAAGGTTTAGGTGTTGCCGGAAATGTGTTCAGCTAGTGTTACAGCTCTTGACCAGAGAAAGAACCAAGCAGCACGTGAAGAGTTGGAGAACAGCCTTTATTCTTCTGGCGGGCTCAGCACACCTAGTGTTACAGCTCTCTTCCTGTCTTCTGACCTTCTGTCCCCACTTCCTTGTTCTCTTCCTGCTTTTATACCGTTGGTAGGGCTCAAAAAGCATCCAATCAACTACAAGCCTTAACATCCAATCAACATCAAGCTTTAACATCCAATCAACAACAAGCTTTAACATCCAATCAAAAACAGTGGGATTCAAAAATTACCCAATCAGGATCACACAAGCAGCGTGTCCGGAAACAGGCAGCAGCAAGGGGGCCAAGCGGCATTCCAGCACTCGGCCCAGGTGACTCTCTGCTGCTGGGCTCAGCCCCAGCAACGTGCCCTCCAACTGGCCACATGCAGCGCTGGCCCGGGGAGATGTGGAGCAAAGGGGAGGTGGCAAGCGGCCCCGTCCCGGCGCTCAACATTTTCCGTGTCATAGGGGCCTTTAATTCTACATGAAGCCAGAACTGAGTCAGGAATAAGTAAGCTACAAAGAAAACCAGAGTTGAAGATTCTACAAGAAGGGAAGGCAAAGCTGGCTGGCAGTGGGGGAGGGGGAGAGATTGTGGGAAGCAGCACAGTGAAAGCCAGACCCCTGGGGTGGAAGGATGGGTGAGAGAGTCACTCTATCCTGGGCTCAGTCGCTTTATCTCAGAAATAGAAGTAACATTACCTTGGTGATATGCTCATGAGAACTCAATGAAATAACCTATGAAAGTACTTGGCATCTCCATAAAAGTTAGTTCCCCCACCCCGCTCATTTGGGTAAATATCACTGGGGGTAGGACAGGGAGGCGACAGAGAGAAGTAGCCAGCAGACTTTAGCTGAGGTTATCTCAAGCACTGTCACAGAAGGAATCCCATTACTGCTGCCATTCCCCAGACCTGGCAGGGGGGTGGAGGTGAGGGGTTAGGCCCCGCAGAGACTGAAAAGAGCAGCAGCTGGATGCAGAGGATGCTGGATCAGATTATGCATGCATTTTTCAAGTTGGTCGGGATGCAGCAGCCACTTGACTCAGTCACACACGTTTAGGAGAAGCTTAGCAGTCTGACCGCGACACTCAGCGCCAGACATCCTCATTTGTGTTCTGGCCACTGGTCTGCGTGCAGCAAGGTGCCCCAGGAGGAGCCTTCAGTCTCAGCTGGGTGAGCTGTGCCAACACAAACTCACAGAGTCGCTGCCTCTGTCTCTGCTCTCTGCTCTGCAAGGCTGTCTTACAATGGGAAACATTCATCCCAGTATAAATTCCCAGTGGATGATTTTGAAGTCAAGTAAGAATCTTTAATATAGGCATTCTTTATCTGCTGCTACTCTTGCTCTCTGCTGCTTTTTAATTTTCCTTTTATTCAAATTAAATACCTTGTAGTCATTCAGAACCCTGCCTTCTGTTGCCACATCTTCTCGCTGTCAGAGCAGTTAATTAGCTCTTGGCAGGTCTTAGACTCTGAAGAGCCTGGAAGGATGATTTGTAATTGCGCACTGAAGTACAGCAAGTTGCTTCAAATCAACATGGTTGAAAGTCTATTGTTTGGCATTTGTCAATTTCTACATCACTTAGATTTTCATTTATTTGGCAGCAATAGAAAATCGTATTTGTTTCACATTCCTGAAGGTAGAGCCATCATCATTTCTTATGCCAGAACAAAGGAAGACTGTAAAAACCTGAGGAAAACATAAAAAGGAAAATGGGACCTTATGGAAGCAAAAAGCCCTATAAAACCTGAAAAGGGCTTCTCTGTGGAAGACCTGTACCATAAAATTGATTCTTATTGCTACCGTTACCTTTAAAAGGGTCAAAAATGGGAGACTCAGAAAGAATCTTTCTTATTCATCTCTGCCAGCAAAATGAAGTCCATTCTTCTTAGATTGGCATCCAGAATCCCTGGGGGTTTTGAACTTGACACATTTCTCTGATCATTTCTCCTGGTACTTGTCTGCATACACATTATGTGGCAATTTTTGAACATCTCAGTCCTTCCTTAATAGCCTAGCTCAATTTTTACTTTCTTCCAGAGTCCTTTTCCCTACACTACTAATGTTCTCTCCCACCCAGGGACAGATTTAGCAAATAAAAATGCAGGACGCTCAGGGAAATTTGAATTTTAGATAAATAAGAAATAATGTTTAAGTATATCCCATGCAATATTTAAGATATACTTTTACTAAAAATGTATTCCTTATCTATCTGAAATTCAAGTCTCCCTGTCTGTGTGACCTGTTTTGTATCAGGTGACCCTGCTTCCTTCTCTGAACTCTTGTGAGATATTTTTGTCCTCATCATTTACTTGTCACCTGGCATTTCCAACCTAGTTTTGTGGTGGTCTTTAGCCAGATTTTGAGTTCCTTAGAAACAGAGAGATGTTCCACTTCCAGTTAGGATACAGAAAGGTCTGGAAGATTTTCATTGATGCAATCAAAAACCAGATCACCAGGCAGATATACTAACAAAAGAAAATCATAATTTTCTTTAACGACATTGAAGAATGGTGGGCACAAAGAAATATTAAAGAAGGAAACATTGATGAACAAGCTGATGGAGTTGAGACCAGTCCCTAAGACTGTGGCCAGGGAGCACAGGGAAGTCACGTGCCAGACAAGGGCAGTCTTTGCTCTGACAGAAAGAAACTAGCAAACACTAGACAAGTTTATGTGTTGGCCTGTTGTATACAACATTCGAAGCTCAAGGAGCCTAGTAATTCTCTCTTGTATAAATTTTACTAAATAAACAGATACTGGGATCTGGGAGCTGGGATCAAAAGTATAAAAGACCTCATGATCTTGTAGCCTGAAAAAAAAGACCCAAGCCCTATAGGGGAATGATAATAAATATGACATTATAAGAAACAAATGGTGGCACAATTAAAATAGAGCAAAACCTTTTAAGTGCTAAAACATAAAACTAAACAATGTTATCAACCTAAAATTAATTCTATATACAGCAAAAATATCTTTCAAAAATTAAGGTTAAATAAAAACATTTTCAGATAAACAAAAGATGAGAGAGAAATTGCCACCAGAGTCACACTACCAAAAATGCTAGAGAGAGTTTTCCAGGCTGAAGGGGTAAAGTACAAGATGGAAATTCAGATCGACACCAAGGAATAAAGAACCTTGATAATGGCAAGTAAATGGGTAAATATAAAAGGTTATTTCTGTTCTAAATTATTTAAAAGTCAATTAAAATTTCTTACAGTATATGTGAAAATATATAAAATATTAATTCAAGGTAGATCGTGATAAGTTAAGTATGAATATTGTAATTCCTAGAGTTATGACCATAAAAATAATAAAAAGAGTCACAGTTAAAAAGCCAGTAGAGAGATAATAAAGCATATTTATTTACCTCCTCCTCCCCCCCAAAAAAATGTGTAATAGAAAGAAGAAACAAAGGAACAAAGAACAGAAGGGATCCAGAAAAAAAAAAAAGAATAAAAACAATGTGCCCCTCTGTAAATGTCTATCTTTGTCACAAACTAACTTTCAGAAATGAATGAGAAAATCACACTTCCAGCTCTGGGAAACCATCCATCCCAATGCTGTCCTTTGAGGGGCCTCCTGTGAGTTTGCTATCAGAGGACTTGGCTGGAGGGCTCCTCCTCTCTGGTCATTTCTGTACTTGACTTTTTTTTCTTTAACAGCTCTATTGAAATACAATTCACGTGCCATATAGTTCACCCATTTAAAGGGTACAATTCAATGATTTTCAGTATAGTTACAGAGTTTTGTAACCATCATCATAATCTAATTTTAGAATATTTAATGGTAGAATATTTCAACATCACCAAAGAAATCTTATACCAACTAGCCCTTTTGTCCTATCCTCTGTTTGTTAAATTTTAGGATCCAGGGATCCACCCTCAATTCACTGAACCCAGATCCCTGCCGGTAGACTCGAGATACCGGCGTGTGTAACAAGCTCCTGCAGGTAGATTTGGAGAACACTAGTTTGACAGCCACAACAGTAACCGCGCTGTCTTCTAAGCAAATCCGTTTTGCTTTGCCTCTTCATTAGATCCTGAAAGTTCACGAAGATCTCATTGCTCAATGGTGAGCATGATCCCACAGAAATCCGTGGCACACCCAGGATTCCGGCCTTACCCAAGTCCAGAGGCGTGTGCTTGGGATGGGCTCCCCGGGGAGGCGCAATCTGGGAACACTACGTAAACACACACTGATGTAAAATAAAAAGATTCTTGCTACAGGTTATGAACAGACACTTTCACTAATTAATATAAAGCATTGTAGAGAACAGTAGTTAAGAACAAGAGCACTTCAGTGTGATGGGATCAAACTTGAACTTTGTCAAGTTACTCAAACTCGTGGAACCTCCATTCCCCTCTCTGAAATAACATATTGCTCGTGAGGCTGTGATGAGAATACCTTGAAAACAAATAAATTATTTGGGAAAATACTCAGCACATAATAGGTCTTCGTGGCGTTAATTATTATAATCTTTATAGTTTATAGCTAGGAATTCAGGTTAAAGTTGTTTAACAGCGATTTGGAGCACTGCACTGCTCATTTCCAAGGTCAAATAAGAAGGCTTTAGTTTCAAGGGAATGTAGTCACTGAGAAATAGATATATGAAAAGGCAGAGGGAAGTGGCAGGATGGTAAATTGTTCATCGTATTCAGGTGGAATTGGGAAAACTTGAGTCCGCACATTTTTGAAACTATTATTGTGGAAGCAGTGACAAAACCATGTCTTGTTTGCTGTTAGGAGCATGCACACATTGGGCAGTTAGCATCTGTTTGTTTTCACAGTAATTTAAAAGCTATGGTGCCCTCCCCCATATTCAACTTTTTGAGGTAATTTATTATTATTTTTTATTTGACTTCTGCTTGTTCCTGTCTCTCATTTCAGAAATAATGTATTTCTTTTCTCTGGCAATCTAAAGGGGTCACAGGAATTTTAAAGTGGATTACTGTGCCCATACAGGGGGAAATGTGAGGCCAGGGAGAATGCTGTCACTTTAGCATGGAAAGAGATGTGGTCTGACTACAAATGCAGAGGCAGCTTTGATTGGGGAAACACAGGAAGGTACAAGAGCAATCAGCGGAAACTATTACAGATCTCCTGGACAGAGGGAAATGTCGGTGCAGGAAATGCTCCTGCAGAGAGATGGGGAAGAAACAGCTGGTGAAAATGTCACAGTATCAATCATGTGGGGAACACACATGGAGCGGAGCCAGGTGGGAGTGCAGGCTCCATGCCAGAGCTGGAGGGAGGGCGAGGGCGGGCTTAGATTTGCACACTTCCCCACACCCACACCTGCATGCTCACACACACACACACACACACTCACTAACTTGAGTCTTTTGGGGTCTTTTGCCAAGGACAGTGACAACAGCACATCCTTTCTCCAGGGTCAGCGAGAAATGCGAACCTGGTGAGAGAGATGAATGGGGCTGTGGGCTTTCTCTGTGTGGCCAGGGCTGAGGCGCTGGGAGAACAGTGCAGCATGGGCTGTTATTTTCATGGATTTCATGGCTTTCAAAGGGCACTGTTGTTCTCTCTTCCCAGCCACAGAGCCCAGGAAACAACTCCCTCATAGGATGGCTGCTCATAGCTGTTCCTTTTATACTTGCAGAGACAGAGCTTCCTTGGGTGCTAGAAATAGTACTGCCGGGGGCTGAGGGTGCTGGCTTTGTTGTGTGGAGGGGCTGCTGTAAGGTGTGCATTTCAGGGCCCAGAAAGTACCACTGAGGAAGAAAATGGAAAAGAGGGACTCGGCAATAAAACATTTTGTCACTCTTGTCAAAACGTAATAAACCAGGCAGGAACCCGTGTGGGCACAGGCTGAAAATTGGGGAAAAGAGAAATGGCCTTTGGGGATCTAGAGAAGAGAAATAGGCCTACCTAAAAAGTGAGGGGATTAGGGAAACAGTAGAAAAATTTTTGATTTCCAGAGCCTACCTTGAATTTAGGAAACAAACTAACATCTATGAGCTAAAATTAATACATAAATACATATATGACAGGATTATTTTCTCGCTTTCTTTTTTTCCCAAACGTTATGCACAAAGGTCATATGACAGGATTGTTTTTTATCCTATAAAAGTGTGTATAAGACATTCTACTATAAAGACATCTGCACCTGAATGTTTATGACAGCACAATTCACTATTGCAAGATCATGGAAACAACCCAAGTGTCTGTCAATTCATGATTGGATAATTAAAATTTGGTATATGCTCACAATGGAATACTACTCAATTCTAAGAATTGACAGTGAGCTAGCACCGTTTATGCTATCCTGGATTAAGCTTAAACCCGTTATCCAAAGTGAGGTGACACAAGATCAAGAAAATGGGCTCCACATCTACTCGCCATCAAATTGGTACTGACTGATTAAAACTATGGTGCTCAAATGGTGATAGTGCTCACCAGGGTTTGAGGGAGAGGGAGGTACACATCTTAGGGTTATGGTGAGCATTGTGGATGGGGGGAGGGAATACCTCTAACCCTTTGTAGGGAAAGGCAAAGATATACAATGTAACCCAAAGGTCAGAAAAGAAAAAAATAACTTTTATTGGGTGGTGGGCAGATGGGAGGGAGGAGGGGAAGGATATATACTTACAAAAATAGGTGTGATGCGCACCACCTGGGGATAGGACATGCTTGATGTTTTGGTAAGGCAGGGGGAGGGGGAGGAATGGCAGGGGCAATATATGTAACTCTAATAATATTTGTACCCCCATAATATGATAAAATAAAATAAAATAAATAAATAAAATAAAATAAATAAATAAAATAAAAAAATAAAATAAAATTGGTTACAAAAAAAAAAGTGTGTATTCACAGAAGAGGCAAGCTATCCTTTGTCCTTTCTTACAAGGGCACTAGTCCCACCAGGAGGTCTCTACCCTCCTGAACTAATTACCTCCCAAAGGCCTTGCCTCCAAATACCTTCACCCTGGGGTTCCAGTTTCGACATACGAAATGAAGAGGGACACAAACATGCATTCCATAATGGGTGTTAGTATTATTCCCATTATACTGAGAAGGAAACTGAGGAACAGAAAGTTAAGCCTCTGGTAGTTAGTAGATCTAGGTATCTAGCTGGTTAGTGATGGGACCAGGATTTGAGACAAAGTGATCCAGATCCAGAGTCCAGGCATGCTTTTTTTTTTTTTTTTTTTGTCTCTTGAGTGGGGAATTCAAGCTGTTCATGTTTATTCAAAGAATTGATAAGTGGGACGCATTTCTGTTCATCCTGTTGGGTAGAAGCTTATTGCTTTGTTTACCTTTTGAGCCATTATTTTACATGGGCTCTTAGCTTTAACTTAGGGGTAGTTTTACACTGGTGGGTGACTATTGTGCTGATCAATGTATAATGTAGATCCAAGTACTTTCTGCAGGGCAGGTTTGGTCTTGACAAATTCCCTCAATGTTTGCTTGTCTGGAAAAGTCTTTATTTCTCCCTCATATAAGAAACTTAATTTTTCAGGATACAAAATTCTAGGTTGGCCATTATTCTGTTAAAGAAGACTGAAGATGGAGCCCCCATCCCTTCTGGCTTGTAAGGTCTCAGTTGATAATTATGCAGTTAGCCTGATGGGTTTTCCTTTGTAAGTCACCTGATATTTTTGCCTTACCACTGGCAGGAGTTGACTTTGGTCAGTCTGATGACTGTTTGTCCTGGTGATTGCCTCTTTGTGATGACTTTCCCAGGTGTTCCTTGAGCTTCTTGTACCTGGAAATCTATATTTCTAGCAAGGGCTGGGAAATTTTCCTTAATTATTCCCTCAGATAAATTTTCCAATCCTTGTGTGGTTTTTTTCTTCACCCTCAGGGATGCCTATGATTTTTATGTTTGACCATTTTACATAATCCCATATTTCTTGTAGGCTTTGTTCTTTCCTCTCAATTCACTTTTCTTTATCTTTGACTGACTTGTTTAATTCAAAGTCATTGTCTTCAACTTCTGAGATTATTTCTTCTGCCTGGTCTAGTCTGTTCTTAAGACTTTCTACTGTGTTTTCTATTTCCTTGAATGAATTTTTTATTTCCAGAAGTTCTATTTGTGTTATTTTTAATAATTTAATTTCTTTAGTAGATTTTCAGTGCTGTAGCATGAAGTAAGCCTTTAGTAAGTATTACTATTGGTGTTATCATCATTATCATTATTAATCATCTTTATTATTAATATAAGTACAGTAGCACTTTTTCCACAGTGCTTCTTAGAAAGGTAGCCCTTTAAAATCATCTGGAAAGAAGGGTTATTAATAATACTTATTTTCTGAGCCACACCAAATAACCCAAAATACTATGGATAGGGAGTACTCATCAATATTTGTGTAAAACTCCCCAAACAATTCTATAGCACAGCCAGGAAAGGGAATCACATTTGTCACCTAATGCTCATAGGTCCTTCAAGGCACTGTCCTGGGTGTTGTGGTGTGTTTGCTGGGCACCAAAGAGATTCTTGTCAGGTGCTGCCCCTGCCATGTGGAGCTCACAGTGTAAAGCCTCATTGCATGGACTGAGGAGCAGAAAGGGCCTCCCCTGCTCCTTTTCCAATCCACTGTTCATGTTTCTTACTGTGTTTAATGTTGCCTGCAGGTGCTAGCCTCATAAGAGACCATAAGATGGAGTGTTGCCCTTGATGTGTCATATAGTGGGCATATTTGTTCCTTTCAAATCACATGTTGAAATTTGATCCCCAATATTTGAGGTGGGGCCTGGTGGGAGGTGTTTAGCTCACGGATTCCTAATGAATGGCTTGTTGCTGTCCTCACGGTAATCAATGTGTTCTCTCTCCGTTAGTTCCCCTGAGATCTGATTGTTAAGAAGAACCTGGCACCTTCCTCCCTTTCTTTTTCCTTCCTTCCTCTTGTCATGTGATGCCTGCTCTCCTTCACCTTCTGCCCTGAGTGGAAGCTTCCTGAAGTCCTCACCAGAAGCAGATGCTGGCATCATGTTCTTGTATAGCTATAAAACCATGATCCAAATAAACCTCTTTTCTTTATAAATAACCCGGCCTTGGGTATTCCTTTATAGCAAGGCAGAACAGACTAAAACAATGTGTTACTTAGGCTCATTGTTCATTGGACCTGAGGATTTTGATTATTTATACCTGGATGTGGAGTGTGTTAGAGGGAAAGTGACTTAAATCATTCTGTATTAATTTTGTTATTAGTATCACTATTATTAGAACTGTAGTTTATTAAGCAATCTCTTGTATCCCAGGTACCCTGACAAGTGCTGTATGTACATTTTCTCATTTAACTCACCCCCTCCACCAAACAACCCAGCAAGATAGGTGCTGTTATTCAAATTCTACAGGTAAAAAGGCTAATGCAGAGTGAAATCAAGTTGCCCAAACTCATATGGCTTCTAAGTGATGAAGCCTGAATTTGAACCCAGATCAGAGGTCTGAAGACCCTGTGGTCTGTACCAGGTTTGTATTGTCTTGGCTGAGACTGCCCCAGCCACCAGTAGGACTGTCGGCAGCATCTTTTCATGTCTGGGTTCTCCCCAAATTGTTCTTAGTCTTGAGAATAATAAATAAAATTTGGTTCCTGAGAGGAAAGCATTTTCAGGGACTAAGAATGTTCTGGAAACACTGGATGTGCTCAAACAGGGACTTTATTCAGAAGTGAGAGAGGAGACAAAAGTTATCTATGATCTCTATGATCCTGGGGATGCAGCTTTTAGGAGAAAAGATAAGGAATGCGTCCCCCATTGTCCCCAACTAAATGTCCAGAAATAAATCAATTTTAGAAATGCTTTTTAATAAGCTTCAATAGTTGCAATGTTGGTCAGCATTTTCCTGCCCCCCACCTCTCCTGGTGGAATTCTAAATAACAAGAAAACAAGGGAGAAGGGTAAAGGAATGAGAATGAAAAGACCATTAGAATGATCCCAGCATTTTTTCAGAATATTCTAGAATTTCACTTGATTTTATTTTCAATCGAAGATGCTTTTAAAGCAGCACTTTGTTTTATACAGCATCTGCCTTCACAGGAGTTTAAGTGAAAATTCAATCACTGCATAGCCACCGTGCTGCACATCAAGTCTCTAGTACTTACTCATCTTACACTAAAGGTTCGTACTCTTTGACCAGTATTTTCCCTTTTCCCCTCCCACGGACACTAAAAATCATCATTCTACTTTCTGGTGCTACCAGTTTGGCTTCTTTTAGATTTCACATATAACTGAGATCACCTTCTAAGAAGATCAATCTCATGTTTTCATGACAAAAAAATGGTAACTATGTGAGGATATATTAATTAGTGTAATGTCATTATTTCATAATGTATATATTTATCAAAACATCACATTTTACACCCTAAATATATACAATTTTTATCTGTCATTCAGACCTCAATGAAGCTGGGGGGAAAATATCACTGTGTAGCTTACCATGATATGGTGTTTTCTGATTAAGGTTGGGGAAGAAGTAATTAAGTAAGTTAGTAATGTTTGAATAGAGCAATTAGGAGACAGAGAAGAAAAGCGATTTCCAAAGTCCTAACAAGAAAAAAAAAGCCAGCCCAAGCCATTTTCACAATGGTCCTGGGGGAGGGATGCCTTGGGGCTGATTGAAAAAAGGCCTTGGGTTTTTATTTGAATGGCAATCCTAAATTGTATCCAAAAAAGTTTTTCCTGTATAACTTTGGGTCTTTCTGAAGGTAGAAACCAAAGTTGAGGACTTACGGAATGCACAGACTAGTGATGAGCGACAGGCCCTGGGGATTGGGGGTGGGGGACATTTTCTCAGTGGCTGCAGAGTGCAGAGTGTACAGACAAAATTGAGAGGTGATGAGAATGGAATCATTCCCAAGGACCTAAAAAAAGGCAAAAGAGAGGACCCTGACAGGGCATAACTTGAACCTCGAGAAAACATAAAACGGCCTCGCCTTCCTGGGCTGATAGCTACTATAAGATCTGGATGGTAGAGAAGAGGGTCATTTAAAAACTTGTTACTGAGCCAAACATGGGTCCCCTCGCCCAGCACAGCAAAGCCAAACACTGACACTGAGATATGCAGTGAGACAAAGAAAGGCATTTATTGGCCTTGCTTTCTAAGGGCGCTAAGCAAGGAGAAAGGGCAGCTAACACTTAAGACCTGAACTCCCTGTTGGCTTACAAGCAAGGGTTGTTAAAGGCAGGGTGACAGGTTCTGCAAAGGGAGTGAAGGGCTGGGGAATTTCTGCAACTTCTTTACAGATTTTCTGGTTTCAGTCTGCCTGAAGTCTACCATGGCAGCCGTCAGTATTTTCTACCAGGTGGGAGTCCTGGTTTCTAAAAAACAACTCAAGGACATATGTTAAGATCCTATCTTTAGTTTCTATAAAGAAACAAGAATCTTGGGACTCTGACTTACTTGGGTAGCTATAGTTTAAGTTCTTATTATCTTCTTGTTTAGTGGGTTATTTATTAATTTCCCTAATTGCTGGTTGGAGGGCTAGCTAGGTGCCTGGAATTTCCCCTAAAGGGGCTCAGACTTTTTCCTTTATCTCCATGCTGTGATTTTTTTGTCTTTATCTCTGTTAGGCAGCGGGTCCCTAGGAGAAGTCCCTGCTCCATCTCAAACTCAACATCTCAACATACAAATATGCTTTTCATATTTATAATCACCATATCAGTGTCATTTTGTAGTTACTAATGGACTTTGTGACATGTAATGTTAAATTCTCCATTGATTAAGATATTCAAATTGTTCAATTTTAATTTCTTTTAACCTAGAGGTTGTTAGTATAATTGTTCAAAATATCTTCTGCTGCCATTCCTCATCTCACGTTTGATGCTCCAGCATTGCCTGCTGGCTTGTAATTCCTGGCGTGTGCCACGCCACCTCTGTCCCATACTCTGCTCTCCCTCCCTCCTCCCTCTGTGCAGCTGGCTCGTACTCACCTTTTAAGGACCCTCCCAGGCGGTACTCCCTCTGAGAAGTCGCAGGTGAGATCGTCTTCATCTTATGTGGCATATATGTTCCTGTGCATCAACTCTGTCGTTGGCCTTACCACATTATGGATTAACTTTCTATTTATTTCTGTCCACCCAGCTAAAACTGTGAGCTGCTTGAGGGCTGGGACTAGGTTGGGTTGTTTTTTTGGTTTTTTTTTTTTTTTTTTCGGTTTAGTTTTTTTTTTTTTATTTTATTTATTTATTTCAGAATATTACCAGGGTGCAAATGTTTTGGTTACATGGATTGTTTTTGTACTGCTTGAGTCAAAGATATAAGTGTGCCCATCACTCAGATAGTGTCCATTGCACCCGTTAGATGTGATTTCACCCAGGACTAGGATTTGTTTATCTTTAAATCCCCAGCAACTAGCACAGGAATAGGCACATGGCAGCATTTGGCAAAAGTCCATGATCTAATAATAACAGGTTAATTAAAAAAAGAGTAAAACTTATAGGAGAGCTTTAAGAAAGGTCACCTAAAAACCAATAGAAGTAACACCAAGGCTTTAAAAAGATATAATTCCACCTGCTGCTTATGACTTGGCAGAACACAGTGGACCTTCCATCAAAAAAAAAAAAATCACTGTATGCTTTGAAATACAATTAAATGTTGGGTGTGATAAAATGCTATATTATATAGAAAATTCCAAAGTTATAAATAGATTAGGCTCCATGTAATTGAAAATTTCATTTATTTGAACCTCAGAAAGTATTTACTGAGTGGATCTGAGCTCTGAATGGTAGGTAGGTGCCACAGTGCCGCTAGCTCCTCTCCCCTGAGAATACTTCTCCGCTATTTCTCTTCACTCAAACATATTACAGGCCCTGGAGGCCTTGTCAAGAGTCTCTCATCTCCCTGTTGTCACTTCTAGCATGATAATTTCCATCCCTACACAAAACCTTTCTTCTCTGTTACGGTTTTCTAGGCTCCTCTTTTCCCGTCCCTCTCACACACTTCTTTCCTTATATTTTTTAGTTCTAAAATTAATTTTTATTTCTAAAAAAATAAAGACAGTCAAAACATGACAGAACACATTGAAAGGGCACTGCTGAGTCCGCTTCAAGTGGAGCTGGAGTCTGCAAGGCTGTGAGTCCAGAGGGAGAGGGAAGGCGCCTTGTTCCCGGGCTGCTCCGAAGGAAAGAAGAGGCCAGTAGAGGACCAGCGACCCCAGACTGGTGCCAGCTAAAGAGCTAATCCCACCAAACCCAGGGAGGGCTATGGGGGGGCTGCTGCCCTGAGGAGTTGGACAGCGAGCTCTTGGCACATTCGTTTGGGGCTTGGGCATAGGTGAGCTGGGCACACGGATGGATAACTTTAGCGTTGCCTGCAAGGACCAGCAGATCTTCTTCAGTGGCTGCAGTGGGGAGAGCCAGCCTTTGGCCCCATGAGCCTTTGCAGCAGAGATTGATCACTCACGTGCCCGGTATCCCCGGCTGGTGGCTCTCTTCCCTGCCACCGCAGCCCTGTGATTGCAGGTTTCCCCGCACCGGCCTGGCTGGGTGGGTATCCAGTCACACACACTGATGTCGAAGTTTGACCATTTAATTGATATTATTTTGGTAACATTAGCTGGATTTTTGCACAAGAGTCAAGACCTGAGCCTGCATTTTCAAGGCTTTGTGTTTGTTGTTTTGGGGGTTTTTTTTGAAGGGGAGAGAAGTTGAGAAGGAGAGGTATAGTTGGGTTTTTTGTTGTTGTTTTTTATAAAGGATGTTATAAACTGGATTCAGGAGAATTTGAATGAACTCCCACACTGGGCAAGCAACACGAGAGAAGAATTGCAGCAGTGATTTGTAAAACAAAGTGGCACTAGAACAGCTTAGATTTCTAATCCTTTATAGGTTACCTTGACCACTTTTGATTAAGAAAACTGTACTTAAACTGAATCCTCTGCTGAAATAAAAAGTACAGAAAACTGTAGAAAATTAGTTACTGCCAGAAGTAAAAGTCGGACGGTGGGTGTGTCGGTTTTCCAGAGTCCTGCTTTGCGGGGTGCCGGGGTGCACTGCTGGGGTCTCTGCTCACACTCGCGGGAATCCATCTTGGCCAATTGAAGTCCACAGGTCACTCTTCCCCATATTTCTTTGTAAGCTCACCAGCATTCTTACACAGTATTTTTATAACGTTTAGAGTATTCCTCAGCTCGGTCAGCCTGAAGGGGGCCGTGCTAGGCTGGTGACATGTGCCCTGGGGGACTGAAGTCTGGTTGGTCTCAGCCGTGGCATCTAGTTTGCAGCACCGATTCCTGGCAGACAGACCTCCCCTCCTCGTGGGATGATGTGTTAGGGACCGACCTTCCACAGCCCCACCGGACAGAAAAGCAGAGACATCGAGGATGCAATCACACAAGAGGAGGTTTATTTTCTGGCTAGCCAGGGTCCAAGCCCCAGAGCACCAACGCACTGGCCACTCTCACAGGCAAGGACCCCGACCTGAACAATGGCATGCCTTTTATCCCCATGGTGCACAAGCTGCCCACAAGCCGACTACGCATGGATCATGCGTGGACCTTTAAAATGATTGGTTGCCCATTATTGCCTTTTGAAATAATTGGCGGGTTGGTTGCCCTCTATTGCCTGATGGGCCAGTCACCCGTGCTTCAATGACCTCATCCCATAATTCCCCCTACAGCGGTGTAGCAAGCAAGCAATGACCAGAAGCAAAGGTTTGTGGTTAGCTCATTGCCCTGCCTCTGCCCTACAGATGGAGCTTTGTTATAAAGGTGCTGTTCGTAGTTTGAATGGGTGCTATGCTGGAGAGTTCGCCTGGGTTCTGGAGGCCCCTCATCCTAGGGAGGGTTGTGGGGAACAATAGCCAGTTGCAGAGTCAGTAAATAATCCTCAGCCCTGGGGCTGCAGGAGTTCTCATTCCACATTTGCACATTCTTCAAGCTCTTTCATCAGCCTTGTGCTGGCCTCTGCCTTAGACCAGCAGATGCTGCTTTTCCCTATTTCCCACATTTCTAACCTAGGTTCCTGCTTCTCACTCATTAAAATTGTCCTGTCCTCTCCCTCCCTCTGAGTACCATTGAGGTCAGGTGCCTGCGTTACCATAGCACTCTTCTAGTTGGTCTCGCTGATTTGACACTCTGTCCGTGTCTGTCTGTCCTCTACCTTGCAGCGTTAGCCAGCACGCCTGTTGACAGACACACCAAGGGAAGGGCCAACGCAGGGCACTGAGCGGCCTCCGCAGACAGGCAGATGGGCAGGCGTGGGCCTCCTGTCAGCAGCTCAGTGCCGCTTCCGGGCACTCAGGACACAGTGGGCCTTTCCCTGGCAGCCCTGGTGGCCCTCTCTGACTGGCTCCTCCTGCTTTCCTCACTGGACTCACCTCTCTCACCGCCCCCAGTCTCCCTGGGGACACTAATGGCAGGCTCTGGCTCCCTCTTTGTCTGTTCCACTACAGTCCTTCCCTCTTCCCACCCCAACGCCCACACCTGCCACTCATGCGCTCAGGGAGTGTCTGCCCATTTTTCACAGCTATTCAGCTTGAAGGTCTGTGTCTCCATGAAGGCTTCCCTCATCCCCCACTACTTGCACTGCTCCTGCCTTCCACACTGTGGGGTGTTTGGCCTGTGCAGCTCTGAGTCATGAATAGGATTTCTAATGGAGAGGCAGCACAGCGTCTTGGTTTGCAGCTGGACTTTCTGGGTTCAAATCTTAAATCTTCACTTGCAAACTTTCCAGTCCAGGACAAGTTGCTTAATTAAAAAAGAAGCACCTTTTTTTTTTTTATATGGTGAATGGAAAAATGTACTCTAGCTTATCTCTCAGGATAAACACAAATTTCTTCCTTTCCTTCTCATTCTGTATGCTCAGGTGTGCACAGGGACCCAGAGTGGGGGAGGCTTAGGCCATCACTTTCCAATGCAGCCACTGTTCCAGCACAGAGAGGTGCACCGTGGGGTCTTTGGTCATAGCAAGCCAGGCACAGACTTGTGTGGTCTTCAGCAATGGTCCCTCAGGGGCTCCACCCAGGTGTGGACAGGCATTCACTGATCTGTGGACTTGATGGCAGCAGCCCCTCCCATCCAGCCAGGATAAATAAGTTCCTGTACATAGCTCTGTCCTTGGACTTACTACATTATACATTACTTATCTATTACTATCTATTACTTATCTACAGTGAGATTCCATGGGTAACTCTGAGGTATACGTTCTTAAAGTCCATTTTAAAGAGACTTTGGAAAGCTACATGGGCTATGTATGTACAAGTGCAGGAAAAAAATTAGATTATTTCTATTTTTTTCCACAGTATTTCTTTTTTTGAGACACAGGCTCTCTCTGTTGCCCAGGTTAGAGTGCTGTGGCATCACCTAACTCATAGCAAACTCAAACTCCTGGGCTTAAAGCGATCCTCCTGCCTCATTCTCCCGAGTGGCTGGGACTAGAGGTGTGCACCACAACTCCCAGCTGATTTTTCTGTTATTAGTAGAGATGAGATCTCACTCTTGCTTAGGCTGGTCTCAAACTTCTGACCTTAAGCAATCCACCTGCCTTGGCCTCCCTAGGATTATAGGTGTGAGCCACTGTGCCTGGCCTTCACTATGTTTCTTATAAATATGTTCAATCTTGTTACAAACCACCCATTCATTTATTCATTCAGTAGATATTTATTGTGTGCCCACTATGTTTGCATAGTCTCCTGCACTTAAAGGTAGGTTATGGAGTTTAAGTTACATATATTTGGGGTCAGCTTTTGCTGGCCTTTTATTCTATGCCCAGAAGTTCGAGCTTTATTTTGTGTGTGGAGCCAAGAACACAGGGGACTGAGTGAGGCATAACTTTCTGTCACATAGGTGACTCTGGCAGCAGTGTTGAGGATGGGGTGAAGGGAGAAAGGCTGGGAGCCAGAAGATCAGGTAAGAGGCTGTAGCCGTCTTTCAGGCAGAAGAGACTAAAATCGAAACAGTGCAATGATCCTGGGAAAACGGGAAGGGGGAACATATTTGAGAGCAATTCTGGAGGCGACTTGAGAGACTGAACGACAGATCAGATATGAATCCTACAGGGAAGTGCTTTAGCTTCAGTGAGCAGAGGATCGACAGTGCACTAACTGAGTTATGAGTAGGGGTGGAGGCAGAGCTGGATGATAACAAGCCCATATTAATTAGAAAATAGTTTAGGCTTTTTAGTTGAATGTACACAGTACGATTAAGGGTTTCAGTTTAGGAGTAAGATTAGAGCTAGAGATAAAAGAAAACCTGGGAAGTTGTGGTTGTATAAGGCTATGAGAGAGGCTGAAATCACCCTAGATGAACAAAACAAAAGGGGAAAATGCTGAGGACAGATTCCTAGGGGCACCAACATTTAAGAAGCAAAGTAACATGAGTCAGCAAAGGAGAGAGAAAGTCAGACAAGCAAAGAAGCAGGTGAGGCTGACAGAGTAGATGCGCTAAGAGAAAGTAGCTCTGATGGTAGACATAGAAGTCAAGAAGGAAAGTTTCCTCACTACGTCAGTATCTATCGAACCCAAAGGAGAAAAGGTCTTATAAGAAGTTAATTTATTGCATGCTTAGATCAGGATCACAGAGTTTCTTTCTTATATAAAAAAATTTTTTTGTGTAGTTTTTTTCATCTGAATATTTGGTGCTCAAACAGTTCATGTATTAGATATTTCCCCACTAGATGTTCCCCCACAATAATTTGAAACATTGCTTGGATGCAAGTTGTGTGTCTGGTATGGCTAACCACAAGCTGAGTGGGGCACCTTGGGCACTTGCATTTGATTTTCGACTCAGTATCCTGGACCTAAGGCTGTGTGAAAAAGTAATATCCTTTATTACAGTTTCACGAACACAAAAGAGAGAAAACGTCTGACTTACACCCTGTGTTGGAAAAGTGAGGAAGACATTATTAATCTTCCCAAGGCAGTTCTCCTGCCATCTTATTACCACTCACAATTGTCCTAAGGCTCAGTAAATGGAAACTGGCAACAACTTAATTCTGCATCCTTTTTCTGAGGAAGGATTGCAAAGAAGAGGAATGGAAGGAGTTGGAAGGAGGATCATTTAAAACAGAGTTGATGCAGTTCTGGAAGAGTCATTGCTGCTGTTTAATATCTGATGGTGCAACAAACTGGGGGCAAGCACACAGACAGAAGCAATCAGTCATCGCTCGCATACCCCACCTGAATCGCACAGCACTGGGTACTTTCATGCCTTTGCTTTCTCTTTCTTTCAGTGGGGCCATTCACTGAAATGCCAGATTCCCCGACCTTGCCAAAGAAGAGAGTTCACCATAATCAAAATTAAGGCCTGAAAGTTTAAAATATGACAGAAAGTGTTAACTGCCTTCACTGCACTGAGAACCACCTGCCTCCCAATCTGCTCCAGCACTCACTGGAGATAATCATCAATGAACTTGAGAGGTCAGAGTAGATTTTCTGACACACTGGGTTTAGTTTCCAGGATAGCACTGGTGTGTTAAGAAACTGAAAGGAGTTTTGCTTCCTTCATAATCAGCAAAAATTCCGAATTACGAGGGTCATTCACAGGGATGGCAGTAGTTGGAAAAGCCTTAAAAAAGTATTGCATACCAAGACAAAGAGATGAGGGGAATGTGGACACTAATTTTTTTTAGGTTGATTTCTAAAATGGAAACTCAATCTTCTTTTTGTTTTTAGAGGTTAAGACAGCATTGCATGTTGCAATTCCAACAGTGATGTTATCATGAAGAGGCATGGTTGAATTTCTCTGTTGGCCAATGGCTACTTTACTGTCTTAATGTTTATGTGATACTCTCATTTGAAATTTTATTTTATTCAAGTGTTTTGAATGTCTGCATTGTCAAATATGATCACAAAATATGTATGAAAATTCAACAAATTATGACAAGGTAAAGGAGATAGTCTAAAGCTATTAATAGTAGTGTCATTCAATCCCATTATCACCACATTATCACCACACACCTTGTAAACCTATTACATTGTCTTGATGTGTGTCCATTGTCATTCTTTATAATGGCTGCAGTTAGGCCAGTTTCATTGCCAGCTACAAATTACAAGTGGAAATAGGGTTTGGGGTACTATATCAGGAAAATGACAAAGAATAAATCTGTCAAGGAGTCTTGATGTTGTCAATAAATAGGAAAACTTCACTTTTGTAGCTTACTAGATTTCTAGAAAGGCAACTGGACCACTGGGGGCAGGGGGATTTACTGGTCCATTTCACTATTGGCAATATTTTATCTTAAAATCTAATTTTTATTTTAATGAGTTAGGCATTGCAGCTTTAAACTGAAACTTTATAAAGTTAGATCACTTTGGATGAATAGAATCCAGTGCTGCAATAAATTTGGCAATAACCCATGTAAGCCTTAGCTCAACCTCCTCATATCCCAAAGACACCACCTCCTTGCCTGCTTTTGCGTGTGCACCCACAGAGAACGTCTCAGTGTTCTGCGAGCAATGCAGATCTGCCTCACTTTGGTGCCACTGTAGGTACTGTTCTATGTGCTCTACAGGTATACTTCCTTTCTCTGCCTTCTTCTGAACTCCCCATCAAGGATGTGCTAAGTGTCAACTCCCCTGTGATTTCACAGAGCCCATTATTAAGCTTGCCTTAACAATTTATATAATTGTCCTGTTGCCCCACCCACTATAGGCAGCAAGTGCACTGAGAGCTCAAATTCTTTCACTTTCATCTTCATATCCCCATTGCCTAGCTGAACGGGTAGCACATCATCTTAATAAGTACTTGCCATGAACAAATCAATATGCAAAGTAATCACTAATGTATGTTGTTATTTTCTGTGAGTCCTGTTCTTTCTATTCCTTCTGGGGAAGGCTCCTGGTGGAAGTTATCAGTTGTGTAGGCCTCCACCAGCCTGGAATCAGTAGAAGGGTGTCAGCAGAAGGGCTAAGTATGTCAGAGGAGGCTGCTACTCATAGAAGAAAAAGAACAATAGACTACTGAGAGCAAAACAAAACCTTTACAAAGCTTGAAATGTTGAGGAATAACTACATACAAGGCCACCTTAATCAGAAAGATAGTTAGCTGGTATGGCTAAGAATTCAGGGCCTGCAGTCAGTCAGCCCTCCGTTCAAACTTTTGCTCTGCCACTTAGTAACTGTGTGTCCTTAACCTCCATCATAACTATAGCTGCCAACTAATTTTGCTAGGAAAATTCAATGATATTATTCTTCTATTTATTCTATAACAATCATCTATTTGTTTGATTTGAAATTTAAAGTTAAACACATATTAATTTAAGTCTTAAAATGTATTATGCATTTGTAACCAGTAAATTAAAAAATATATCCTCAGATCTTTAAAATTATGTACACATTTAAATACAGAAGCACATTAGCTTCATCGATTATTTGCTATATGTTATTTAAAATGCATCAGAGAATGAATGAAAACTCTTAAAAGTCTCTGAAGGTCTTTGCAGACCTAAGCTCCTCTAAGCCTTACTTTTAATATATAGATAATGAAGACTGAAAAAAACAAAACTCTGGCATAGATTCTAAAGAATAACAAATTTAAAAATGATGACATAACACTTAGCATATTTAAAAGAGCTATGAGTTTGCATTTTATTTTAATTATGCTCTTCACTCATAACAAATATCAATGAGGTAATCAATAAGCCAAGTGTTTAATACACCAAGTGTAATTCACATAGTTGTCTGAGACAGAACTTTTTTGCCTTACAAATTGAAGCTAACACTGCCAAGAATAGGCTGTGACATCAAAGATCTGGCTTCCAGTCCAGGTCCATTTCTTCCTTCTGTGTGACTCTAGTCTAGATAAATCCAAATTATCTGAGCCTTGATCTTTTTTCTTTTACAAACTGGGCACAGTGAGCTCTTCTCCAATATTCTCAGCGTTGTTTTGAGTATCAGATGATACATAATTTGAAAACATTTAAAGTACTATAATAAATATTATTTATCTATATTAAAAGTAGTAATTTAGTAACTCTGATAGTCTTTTTGGTATGTCAGCTTGGTTAGGTATGGTCCATAGTTATTCAAACGCTAATGGTTTTGAATCGTTTTAATAGGAACCTTTCTCAGAAGGTCTGGTAGAGAGGAGGGCTATGGGGATTAGTAAGAATAAGTACTTGTCCAGAAGTTTAGGGACATAGGAATGTGTCTATTCCTTTGGAATCAAACAGACCTGGATTAGAATCATTACTGATTGCCTGACTGTGGGCAGGTTATTTAAACTTGTTGAAGCTCAATTATAGTACTTTTTAATGTAAATGTGGGATAATAATACCTTTCTTCCAGGGATGTTAAGAGAATCTAGAGATAAATGCATTTGTAGTGCCAACATAAATAAATATTTGATAAATATTAATAGCAGCTGATATTATCCCCTTGGAACAGTGGATTCTTAACACACTGAACCCTTTCTCATTTTCTGAACTTCTTACTAAGAACCAATACTGATGAACAAACATCTTTGGTACTGGTAATTGTTTATTGTTTATAGGCGCTCACATATTCCCTAGCTATTGTGCTACAAGAAAGGAGAATTAGTAAATGCCTAAAGAAAAGTCATCACATCAAGCTTCCCAAATTGTCCACAAATATTTATTATAGATCTTACCATACTTCCTCCTAAGAAATGGACCCCTAAGCCCCTCCACTGGCAATGTATAGTTTTCTCCATGTCATCATGAGACACTTCAAATTACAGATACATGATGAATTAGATCCTACAGGCCAATGATTAGCTATTGTTCTAGCCTTTGACTGTGTGATCTCCCTTGTTAATTTATTTAGATCACTTTTTGACTCCTATGTATTCATAAGTCAGATTTATTAGAAGTAACAGAGTATAGGAGCTTCCTTTGCTCTCTCAAACTCTCAAACTATTATCTGTAATCTTTTGAAAGACTTTGCTATGTTTTTCTTCTAGACTTTCCTCCTTTTCTTATTTATTGATAAACACAAGTAGTGAACTCTAAGGAGTTGATGGCAAATTCAGAGATCAGTAGTTCACTGTAGCCTAAATCAAATTTTGAAAGCATTGAAAATTATGTAAACAGAGGAGGAGGAGCAGGTGTCCTGCTATGAGAAGGTGAGGATGGTGGAGATAATTCCATCTTGGACATGAAGTCTTATTTGAGTGACTGTAGGAAATAAAACTCTAGATTAAATGGCATTATGCAAGCATTATCAGCATATCCTGGATGAGTTAGGGAGAGCATCTGGAGTGGGAGAGGAAGACTGAGAGTGGAACTCTAGAGAGCACCAAATATTAAGCTGCAGAAAGAGAAAGAGAAGTCAATGAAGAAGGTCAAAAGAACAATTGAAAAAACATGACTGTTTCAAAGAGTGTAATTTCAGTAATGTGTTACTCCTGAGAGAATGAGTCAAGAAAACTGAGGACCAAAATTACCCATTAGATTTATCAATCAATCAATCACCAGAATCTTAATGAGAAGCTGGATTGCTTGAGTCAATGAATAGCTTGAGTCAAGCATGGCAGGTGAAGAATGGTCATAGCAAATTGGAGGAAGCTTTTTCAAGAAGTTTTGTTAAGAAGGAAAGAATAAAGAAAGGACCATATCAGGGATTTTAGTAGACCTTAATGGTCCATGATGGTGTTCAACAAAATGTACTATGCAGGTGTTATTCTCCAGAAGTGAAGAGTATAGCGTATATTTAGTAAGTGTAGCGTTGGAATTTGGGACCATTTGGTCTTGGTGGTATGCCTGAATTACCTGTGAAACTTTGTAAATACAGAAGCCCAAGTTTCACCTCAAACCTACTGAAGTAATATCTCAGAGGTAGATTCAGTCTTCCTTGATTCTGGTTTTCTCTTATCTTACCAGGTACCGTATCTACTGCCCATGCCTTACCATATTGAATTGTTTTCTTCTTTATGTCAGAGCTAACATACTAATTGCAAGATGGTACCCAACTCTGTCTGCAATTGCTCAAATTTTAGTCTGAACACATATCTTTCCAGCTATGGTTCTATTGTAGTAATTAGTTCAGATGTTTTGACTTGTTACTTCACAAATCTGTGAAAATGTCAGAAATACAATTTTCTACCAATTTTGTAATCGTGCTTTTTGCAGCTGCATGTGAATAACAGAAAACACTATCAGTAATTTAATTGGTAGCAATTTGAAGGGAAATAACAATGTCTGTTCTAAGGGCTACTGGAACCTCTTCCCCTCCATTATCAGAAGCCCTTTCTTCTAGGGTTACTTCCTGTTTCTCATGATCCATCATCATTTTTAGCTACAGAAGCTGTGGTTAAAACCGTTTGCTCACTGCACTGCAGATTTGCCTTAATTTCATCATGCCCAATTACATGTAGGTTATATGACTCATCATTAAATAGTTTTTAATCAAAAATTAAGAATAAATTTGAGTAAGGTTTTGAAATTACTAGAATAAGAATACGGTTAGTCAGAAAAATGAGCATGATAGTAGCAACAGGAAAGGGAACATATAGCTAAGAACTAGAAATAAATTAGTAAATGAGTGTAGGATATGAATTAATTGTTTAAAACAGCACCATGTTTGAGAATTACACAATCTCTTTTGCACACATCTCTTCAGGGCAACATTGTTTTCCTTTTTTTTTTTTTTTTCCCAAGAAATTCATTTGGTCAATGGTGCAACTGTTATGGAGGATACATACAAAAGTAGAACTGCTGGCTTCTCTTGGGAAACAATGAGATAGAGAATATATATAAAAACTATGTAAAAAATATATTTCTATGGGACCAAAAGGATCTTAGAGATTTCTTTTTTTTATTAAGCCTCTAGCAGTCTGTCTCTTTTTTTTCTTTCTTTCTTTCTTTTTTTTTTTTTTTTGAGACAGTCTTACTCTGTTGCCTGGGCTAGAGTGCCATGGCATCAGCCTAGCTCACAGCAACCTCGAACTCCTAGGCTCAAGCCATCCTTCTGCCTCAGCCTCCCAAGTAGCTAGGACTACAGGCATGTGCCACCATGCCTGGCTAATTTTTTCTGCATATTTTTAGTTGGCCAATTAATTTATTTCTATTTTTAGTAGAGACGGGGTCTCACTCTTGCTCAGGCTGGTTTCAAACTCCTGATCTTGAGCGATCCTCCCACCCCAGCCTCCCACAGTGCTAGGATTACAGGTGTGAACCACCATGCCTGGCCCTGAGATTTCTTTTTTAATAAATGAAAAAGAAAAAAAAAAGAAACCTGAACTATAGAGAGTTAACTGAAAAACATATATATTTTAAACTATGATTTATTGACTTATCTTGTATTGTGATAAGCCATTTTCCCACATTACCTAATCTAGTATCTCAAACAATTCTATGAACTAAGAGCCTTAACTTTTGAATAAGAGAACTGAGATTCACAGGGGTTAGGTAACTTGCCCAAAGTCACACAACTAATAAGTTAATCCAAGGGCTGACCTCCAAGCTCATTCCTTCCCACCGGAAAACTCCTCCACAGTGGAGCCCACCTGTGCCAAGCCCCGCGCAGTACTCTCTCCACAGCACACTTACACCACAGCTTATGCCCACTGAATTGCCCTAAGCAAGGAATTTTGAGTACAGTAACTGGGCACTGAGTTTTTAGGCACCTTTTATGTGCAGTTGTAATAATAATTTGTGTTTAGATACTTTTATTAAGATCATCATGCCCTACGAATTTAACAGCTTTTAGTGATGTGCATCACAGCCTATTAATTTAACAGCTTTTAATGATGTGCTTACTGTTTATAATATCTAAACGTAAAAGGAAAGGCAGGATATTATAAATGCACACAAGAAGAAATAAGCTATTTTAAATAGACTACTAATGAGGCTCCACTTATATTGCCTTCTAGTCTACATGAAAAACTGAGATAGCCAACATTCTTGCTGTAGCTCTACTATTAATATATAGGGAGAAGTCACATGCTTTAATAATTCCCATGAGTTCCTGGTCTCCACTTTAATCTTATGGAAATAATGTTGAAAGCACTGGGTATCATGGCTTGTCCAGAGTACTCTTGCTAGGTTATCAGGAACTGAGAGAGTTCCTACAAAAGGAGCAGCACTACAGAAAAAGGAGTGGGGTGGATCTCTTATCTTCCTCACTAATTCTGACTGACACAAAAAACTGCTGCAATAAGTCTAATAGGAAATCACTGTAGTGTTGTTTGTTCAAAGCTTAAACTCATGACCTATTTATTTATTTATTCATCTATGCATTTATTCAACAGACTTCATGATTGAGATAATATGAAGAGAAGGTTTCAATGGAGTCAGGAATATAGGAAGAGTTCTGAAAGGCTACTTAACACCCACTTTCAAAGAAGCAGAGCTGAAGCATATTGTGTAACTAGAGTAGATTGGACTGGCTTTAGCTTCACTTTCAGCAAAAATTTCATTTGCTCTGCATTGTTTACGCAATTAGTTCTTAGCAGGAATGTTTTAACTTCAGCCTGTGGCCTCCTATTTTCCTGCCTCCTTCCCGGTACAGCGATTCCCTCCTATCTTAATAACTACAACAGCTATGCTCTGCTTAATGGGTATGAGCTTTAGAGAATGGTGTCATTTCTGAACATTTAATGAGTTTCACAATTAAAAAGGCATTGAAGTTCAAGGTCCTAAGGAAAAAAAAAGAGACACTTCCCTAATGATATGGCTGCCATTGAAAGAGTTGATAATCTGGAAAGAAGTTGTTTCTTCTGTTTTAAGGCTAAATTTTTGTTTCTTACCTTAACAAAATTTGAAGTATTTGATATACTTTTTGATTGTTATTAAAAAACAATCAAAATGTATACTTTTATAATTTTAAATTATAAAAATACAGAATTAAGGGAAAGAATGAAAATGAAATTTTAGAAACATGAAATAAACACAGACTGTCTCAGTTTTAGACTTAGAAAATAAGTGATAATAGAAGATAGGATATATGATGTCTTAGCAATAAAAACAAATAATGGTAATTGAAGCAATGTTCTGTGGAACATGTGAGGTATGTGGGCAGTGACTTGTCTGTGGTCCTTGAATTTTCTTTTTCTTTTTTATTTGTACAAATTTACAGTGTACATGTGAATTTTTCTTACATGTATATAATGTATAATGATTAAGTCAGAGTATTTAGAGTGTCCATCATGCAAGTCCAACACATTTTTGTTAACCTTAGTCATCCTACTCTACTATCAAACATAGAAGTATTTATTAAATTAGAATAAACTCTTACTATGGGGGTAGACAATGATCTGCTAATCCTATTACTTACTTCCTACCTCCAAATTCCTACTTGGTTCCAGACCAATTTTCAATAGAGACACCCTAGAGAATTTTGTTCTATTTCCCAGAGGCTGATTCCACCTGAGAGAGGATCCAAATCCCTGACTAAAGTAGAATGGGAGCCAAATTTGAACCTGGGAGTGAAGTCCAAGAGTCCTGCACTGAGGACTTTTCGGGGCTTTGACGCTGATGCCTCTGGGTGTTTATTGCTCTCTGGGTTCTCAGCCTTACGAGATTAAGTTTATTATTTTCTGCAGCCTTAGTTTCTAGCATTGCCAGCTTGTGTTTATTAACTACAAAAACCTCAAGATTAACATCAGTAAAACTGATGGCACCTACTATTGAAGTGACTGAGTGGTTAAGAGGAAAGTGGTTAAGCATGACTACTTAGCATTCATGAATTCAAATCCTCTCTTGTTACTTAGGATTTTTATCTTTGGTATTTAAGAAGATAAAAGATATGTGGGTGTGTTTACAAATGGTTGTGTTTGTAGACTACCATCACATTACAGGTAAGGAATGCTGGTCGATTCAAGCCTTTGGATAGGATGAATTAAGAATGGTATTCAGCCAGGGTTGTTATGCAGCACCTTGTAAAACAAGATGTCTGGTAGCTTTGTCAAAGAAAGTGACATGAAGATAGCAGATTGCAACACTTGGTGAGCGGAACAGAATTGGTCTGAGAGTGGTTTATTTTTATAGTTTCCAGTTTCTGGTCTACTTTATTCAACACCACTGTAAACATTCTCTAAGGTAGTCATTTTTTTCTCTTTAGACTCCCCCACTGAAATGTAAATTTTTAAATTTGATTAAGACCATCCATCACCTGCTTTTTCTTCATGTCATTCCCTGTGTCCACCTCCACTCTCTCTGACACATACAGCACAATACAGCTTCAACTTAGCTATATTACTCTGTATAAGTAAGTGCTGTGCCAGTTCCCACACTCTACTGTCACACGCAACCTGCCACATGTCCCTCGTGATGTCGGCATAAGCACAGGAAACAAGGCAAGCACATCTTAAGCCTCTGCTTTGATCACATCTACTATAATCTTGTTGGAACTAAAAAACTACAAGGCAAAGGTCCCGGATACATGATGAATAGAGAACTGGGGCCAATAATCCAATCAACCAAGTGATACTTGTCTTTTCTTCCATTCAACCTGTATCACTATATGCTAGGACTTGGGCCTATATCCACAAGCAGGACAGAGTCTGAGACCCCAATGGGGAAGAAAGATGCAAAGCAACCAAAATACACATATGATCATTACTGTGTTAAGTCCTTTCTTACCACACACTATTCCTTTTTTTTCTGAACCATCCTTCACTTTTGAAACCACTTATGTGTATCTTTTAATAATAATAGTTTCAAGACTGACTCAAATGTTGCCTTCTGTGTAAGTTGATTTCCATCTGTAATCCACTTTACTCCATGTTCTCTCACTTTTCTTAATTTGGATTCTCTACTGCCCGGAAGGGTTTCCTTGTTGATGCAGAGTTCTGTAGTAGTTGCCAGGTTGTGCCGTGTGACTGAACTGAACATAACTAAGATGGAGTAAAGTGCACTAGAACTAGGCACAGATGGCTGTGAGTGTGAAAGGTAGTCTCTGAGACCTTGGTAAAAGTGTAACACTCTTTGGAGACAGAGACTGTATTTTCTGTTCTTTTTACTGCCTGTCTAGGACAGAATGCTATTGAATAATTCTCAAAACCAACTCTGCAATACTCATGGCATCTCAGATTTATTAGAGAGGTGTTTCACTGAAGGTCTCCAAACAAAGTTAAATTTTATTTATGTCAATTTAGTGGAAAATTATGTTTTATATGGCACTGTGGAAGGGAAATAAAGGGGCAAAGGATACGGCATCGTATCTCCTAAGGGGTTGAAAGTCACTGTAAACAGGTGCTTTAATCAAGGTTAGTTAGTGACAGGATTATATATTCCCCTTTATTAACAGTTTAGGGAGTATATTTTTTAAGGATGGAATTTAGCCGTCTCACTAACAAAACCTTGAAATTTGAGATAAACATGGACTGCAGAAAGAATGCAGTAGCCAGGTTATTTTTTCTTTTTCTTTGTCTTTTTTCTTTTCTTTTCTTTTCTTTTCTTTCCTTTCTCTCTCTCTCTCTCTCTCATTTGTTTTTGTGCGTGTGTATGTGTGTCTTTTCAGTGCAAAGTTCTTTCATTTCACCAATTATACTTTTTTATTGTGTCTTGTCATGGTTGAAGTACCTTCTAAGAACTGATAACAAGAGGGAAGAATTTATGATTTATGGTTTATTTTAAGTGGAAGATCAGATTAAAGAGGTATTAGAAGAGAGGTCAGCATTTAAGGTTGAAACCAGCTTCAGTGAAACTACAGTGAAACTACAGCTTCACATGAGCCTGTAGTGCTTGTCATGGAGCAGGGGGCTTTCAATCGCAAACCACCAGAGAGCTCTACCACCTCAACCCCAGTATTTTGCATTTGAGCAATCTGAAATCCACAGAACCTAAATGTGCTGTTTCAAAGCACACAGTAAGCCGGTGCTAGAGCCTGGATTTGAACCCAAATATTCTGTTTCTAATCTTGAGTTCCTTGAGTCTTGTCAGCTTTCTTGGAGATTTATTTCAGCAGTTGGAAGCTTTAGATAATGGCATCCTGTCTTCCTTAATCAAGGACAAAGGCTACCTGGATTTCAATCCCAGAGGAAAAAAAAATCAGACTTTATTCTTAAAAAAAAAAAAAAAATCAGAAAACAATTATATGTGACCCCTGTGACACCACATATAGGTGGGGTGGACTGAGGAGAGTCGCTCAGCAGTGGGGGAGGGCTTCATCAAGGAAATGACACCCTAATGGGACCTTGAAGAGTAAGCTGTGTGTGATGTCAGTGTGGAGGGGGATGGGTGAGGACAGGGAGGGGCGGGGATTTGGCTGGAGAGACAGAACCCAGGAAGGCAGAAGGCTCCAGGGCAGCAGCAGGGGAATGTGGCTGGATCAGGGCTCCACTGGACAGCTGCGGGGAT
This sequence comes from Microcebus murinus, assembly GCF_040939455.1. Lineage (NCBI taxonomy): Eukaryota > Metazoa > Chordata > Mammalia > Primates > Cheirogaleidae > Microcebus > Microcebus murinus. Next base: position 93,735,937 of record NC_134110.1, on the reverse strand, counting down.
GACTGGAGGCTGCTACACCAAATGTGATTGCTAAACAACAGCAAAACACTTCAGTTTTTCAGAAAATTTTCTGAATATATCCATTATTGTCTGAGTATGCTCATTGTAGTCACACAGACATATTCTTACACATTTCTTTTTTTCTATTTATTCCATTTATGTTATTATGTTTAACATATTTCCAGCTGGATTGAGTTGTGAATTTTGGAAAGGTGAATCATTTATAATATAGCCATATTATTCCCAAAGCCTCCAGTATTGTTTTATGAATACATTATACAAATATGTTTAATATATGAAAGAATGGGAGGTAGAGGAAGAAATCGACCCTGATTATGCAGGAGGGGTTGTTGGGGGCCTCATCCCTCACCACCCTAAATTCTTCAAAGGATCATTTCTCGTCTCTTCTGCTCTCCTCTCCTCTCTTCTCTCTTTCTCTTTTTAAAATCACTCTTCTAGGAACAGAGTAATCTAGGATGCAACATTGACTTTGTTCCTACTGGTCTTTCATTTGGGGGCTGGTGCTCTTTGCTAGCTTTCATTTGCTTTCTCAATTCCCTCCAAGTTACAGAGCTTTCTATTTGCTCACATCTTTTCCTTATCTCCTCACTTCTCACATTTGCTGCTGACTCCAAAGCTTTTGTTGCTCTTATTGTTCCTCTTATGAACTCAAACAATATTCTACTCTCTTCACCCTCTATGTCTAGCCATTATGCAAACTATGTGCTATCACTATTGTGTATTCTGTGACAATGTAGGCTTGACCAAACAGCTTGCAACCTTCACAATTATTCTCCCTTTGGTACTCTAAATGTTTGCTTTATGATGACTCACTTAAAAGCTGAGATCAATTCTTATAACAAATGTAAGCCACTGGCCTTACATTTCCTGTGTGTAAGTATTCAAATCAGTGCTACTATATGTATACAAAATAAAATCATAAGCTTGAGTGACTATCCTTGGTATTTACTGACAACATAACTATGCTAAGTGATGAGTCATGTCTGGGATACAGCATGTATCCATTTTTCTCAGTGGATGCATTTTAAATGCCAACAGAATTTAGTTGGATATTATGTTTAAGTCAAAGAGGGCTTAAGTGATCCCAATTTTCCAATTGTACTAGAGAGCTGCCCACCATGTGGCAAACCATGCAGTCACAACAGATGGTCATCAAAGGGGTTAGGCTTAGCACTAAGGGCTTATCCCTGGCACTGTTGCTATATAATCTGCCAGGACATAAAGGAAAATGGTCCCTTTTTCATATATTTATTCTTCTCTCTTCACTGCCTTCTTATATTCAATTGAGCCTTCTTACAGACATTAAAATATAATATATATATAAAAAATACTTCATCTTGATTCTCCATATCCTTTCCTTCTCTGTCCTATCTTTAGTCTTCCTGTCATCCTAAATGTTATGAAGAACAGACTTCACATATTCACTACTCATCAGCACCCAACCCTACGGTCTGGCTTCTGGTTCTGCCAATACCTGTTGATGGACATGATGCTGCCCTTTCATCGTCCTTGATGGATTTCCTACTGTAAAAATCCATTGACCATTCTACCAGTTCTCACACACATGTAATTTTCCGGAGTTGACCACCCATTCACTCCTGACATGCTGCTCCTTGACTTCTATAGCACTATATTCTTTTATTTCTTGCTTCTCATTCTTCTTCTCTGTTTCTACTTCTCACTTCTCTTTCTCCACCTATCCTCTAAGTGTAAAATTCTTGGTCCTCTCCGTTCTCACGTGTTCTCCATAAATGACCTCAGACACGTCCCCAGACATCATCTACTCACAGACAATTTGCAATCTGTATTGTATACACAAATTATTCTCCTAGGCACCACATGCACACATGCAGCTGTTGCTGGTCTTGAGCATCCTTCTGGACTTTCAAATTCCATGTGTCCAAAGTGCAAATGGATTTGATGGGCAGCACAAGAGCATGGTCTTTGTACTGGACAGACCAGAGTTAGATCTCTAGCTCTTAGTTGCTACAGGACCTTGGAGAAGATACTTAAATTTTTGTATAGCTATGAAATGAAGGCTATAAAACCTACTTTGCAGAACTGTGAACATAAAATATCTGAAACGAAATCTGGCAAATGGTTGTCATTCCATACATAAAATATATTCTGCTTTATTACCTTCTCTTCAATACCTCTTCCTCCTGTTGTGTTCCCATTGCCTTTAACCACATCATCATATCACAGTCGTTTTCTCTTCCCTTCTATCCCAATCTTCACATCCAATCACTCGTCATGTCATGTTGATTCTGCTTCTGTAGGTGCCACTGAATTCATCCCCAGCTATCTATGTTTTGTTCCTTACTATTTGTTCCCTGAATTGTTGCAATAACATTCAAATTGATATCTCTGCTTTCAGTTTCCCATCTCTCCAAACCATCCATTATATCATCAACTGAGTTTTGCTCTGGCTTTGTTTTCTTGAAACACAGCAGTAATCAAATTGGTCTTCTTAAAACCCTTCAGTAGCTCTCTGTGGCCTGTAGCATAATGCCATAATCCCTTTGCTTGGCTGCCAATGTCCTTTATGGTCTTATCCCTACTGTCTTTCCAGATTGTTCTCCCACAACTTCTCTTGTGAACTTTCTGCTCTAGTTATACCAGATTACTCAGTGTCCTCCAAACAAACTACCCAGGTTAATGACGTTATTTCACATTAGAATTCCCTTCTTCCCTGAACAAAAAAAGGTCAATTACTTTTGGTGATTTCTTTTTGGTCTCTGCAACACTTACTTGAATCTCTGTTTAGTGTTTTTTCATTCTGCATTCTATTGTAGTTAGTATGCAAGTGTTCTTTTTCCCCACGAGCTAAATCCTTTGAGATCAGACATGATAAATGCAATAAAGCCAGTAGAAAAGAAATTAAAATGGTAAGAGAAGAAATGAGAAAAGTAATTATGCCAACAACAAGGTCAATACAACAATAAGGGCAATTACTCCAGCTACGCACAAAACCTAGCTCTGAACCTCTTATTAGCCAAGATTTAGTCATTAATTCATTTGCTTCACAAATAATTTTTGGGTGAATCCCTTGTGCCTAGCACTAGGTATTCAAAGACAACTAGAAATAAGACAGGTCTGGCTCCTACTCACAAAGAATTTATGGAAATACACTGTATACTTCAAAGAATCCTAGAGAAATATATACCATAGTTCATCATGAGAAACAAAATTTTCCTGGTACTAAAGTTTGAGAAAAATTTCCCATTTGGAATATTACATAAGATATATTGAGTAAAATGATGGATAAGGCCCTCAGTTATGGTCTTATAATAAAAATAGATAGGTCTTATAATAAAAATTGTTTATATGACTGTTAATTAAGGCATAGCATTGAAAAATAATTCATATCCCCACTATGCAGAATGCCTTTATCTAGTAGGGAGTTTCTAAATGGTTGTAGAAATCAAACACCATTGTCTGAGTTTGTCAGTCTTTTTATCAAATATAGATAGATTCATATCAAATAGTATCATTGACATATTAATCAAAATGTCTTTGTACAGTTTGTGCATATTTATTTGAGATGTTGGTACCAAGGAACCCATGTCTGACAGTTGATATGTATTAGTTGACAATTGCTGCTATAACAAAATAAATGACATAAAATAACAATATTGATTATCTTATAGTTCAATAGGTTAGAAGTTCCATATTGTTCTCACTAAGTTCAAATCAAGGCGTTGGTAGGTCCAGATTCCTTTATGGAAACTTTAGGGCAGAATCTCTTTCCCTCCTTTTCTAGCTTTGAGAGGCCACCCATGTTCCTTGGCTTAAGGACTTTTCCTCCATCTTTTATGTCAGTGATGTTTCATCTCCCTGATTATTACTACATAGTCACATCTCCCTCTGACTGCAGCTAGAAAAGATCCTCTGCTTTGCTAAGGACTGATTAGACTGAGCACACCTAAATGATCCAGGATAACCTCCCCATCTCAGGGTCCTTAACTTCATCACATCTGCAAAGTCTTCTTTGTCAAATATGGCAACATATTCACAGATTTCAGATAAGAAGACATTTGGGGGAGGGGCAATTATTCCATCTGCCACACCATCTTACTGACATGTTCTAATTTACAATAGAGACTATGAATTCCCAAGTACTCATTCAAAGGAGCAAATTACATGATGTAATTTTACACCCTTTCCCTAAAACAACAACGAAAGTTATGGTTCCTTAGAATACATAGATAATTGTGTAGGGTTATATGTGTATGTGCCTTAGGATGTGTGCCTTTTCTTCTGATTTTGTAAGGTTAGACTTTGGAATCAGAAAAGGGTGTCCAGGAGTGACCAGCTCAGAATCTACTGCCTTTACATGGAACATTTGTGGTCCCTCTCTCCCTCTCTTTCTAATACTTTATATTTCTCAACACCTGATAAAGAATTGACAGTGGATTAAAAAAAACATCTATTCTATTTCTTTGGAGTGAAATGAAGCAATAAAAATATCTACCAACCCTGTGAAGCTCTTGCATAAATGACTGGTAAACATTGTTAATGTAAATTGTTTTTGATTGTGAACATTCTGCTTATGTGATCTTCTGAATAAAGATAATTTTGCACTGTGTGAATAATTCCTCTTTGTTTTCCAAATTGTATGAGTGGTTAGAAAAAATATTTGTATTATGTGTCTGTCAGCTTCACTATACAAAATTGAAGTAATCTTGGAAATTGTGGCTACAACCAGATGGATGAAGATTTCTGATTTGAGTCTGGAATGTGAACAAAACATAAAATGCTGCATGTGGATTATGAGTTATTTATTGGGACTTATCTAAGACCAATGTAATTAGTACCCCAGCAACTATGTAGTTCTGCACACAGCAGGCACTCAATAAATGCTTATTATTTGAGTAAGAGAATCATAATTTATTTTTCTCCCTAGTCGATAGCTGTCTGCCTTCTTCCCACTCAGTGTCTCATACTATAGTTGTCCACCCCATACATAAATTTAGCACCCACTCCTCAATTCCTTACATGGTTTTGGGGAATGCCAGATCTGAGGCTTTCTGCTCAATGCTATATTAGCCCAGAAATGTTATAATTATACTCTGTTAATTGAAAACCATAAAGCTGCCGCCATTTCTTTTTCTCTTGTCTTTTTTTAAAAATGGTGTCCCAGGATGGATGAAAAAGACATGGTTGATATGACTCTCTCTTCCCTTCTGTTGCAAACTTGCTTCCACAGTTGGAAGAAATTATTCAGCAGATTAAAAGCCTTTCCTTGTGGGATCTTTAAAAGAAGTGATGCCTGTACTAAGCTGTCCATTGCAAGGGCCAATGACAGAGCAAGAGCTTGCAGAAAGGATGTGGAAACAGAGGAGTAGGCTGAGATTGGATCAGGTGACCTTTGAAGAGCTCCTACTAGCTCATGCACTGGCGCCTGAAAGAGTGTTTTAGTTCCACAGTATAAAATGCACTGGAAAACATCTTGGTGTGTCGTTTTTCAGGCTCATCAGAAACAGATATCTGTCAAATGTAGTGATTGGGCTTCCTAAGGGAAGATAGTATGTTATTAGTTGTACGAAGTAATTCTTTATATGCCCCTCTCCCCAGATAGCCATTGAAAGCTGTGTGCTAGGCTGGGAAGAAAGTAGGTCTTCGGAAACCTGGGGAGAATCTGATTAGAGCAGCGATGTCTCCTTGCAAATGCAGAGGGAGATCAAGGGAGAGGAAGGCAGTCCTTTCCGAGGGAAGGCTGAGCCTTCACAACCAGAGAACTGCAGTTTCCCTGTTTTCAGCCATTTTCTTTAGACCCGTTCTTGCCACCTGCCTACTTGTACATTACTTTTTGGATCTTCTTTTCACTGTGCAGCTCACTTGAGCCAAGTCACAGCCATCAGCTTCCCTCTGCTGCACATCACAGTAGCTTCATCCACCATCACATTGGGCTGTGGCTTCTGTGACAAAAGTCGGAGCCCCAAGCCCCTTGTTGGCTGAACACCAGTTAGACGTGCCTATGTGGTTTGCCTACCTGGTTTGTTGGGAGGACCCATTAAAATAATGAGTTTTGTCCTGTGTAGCCAGCTCCAAAGTGCTCTTCCAGGGTGACACAATCAATCTTCTGCAAAGATGGTGATTTAATTCTCACTATCCTCACCTCTCAGCTGAGCCCTTGTGTTCACATGAGTTTTATTATTGGTTTTCTTTCAGAATAGAGATGTTTCAGCATGGCATTCAATAAGTGTTTTTAAGTTAAAATTTATTGAAGTATAACATACTTACAGAAATATGCACCAATTACAAGTGTACAGTGGAATGAATTTTCACAAAGTAAATGCACCCAAGTAATAAACACCCACCACATCAAGCAATAGAACATTCCCGTTGCCAGTGCCATTACCATTGTCCCTTCTCAGTTGGATAGGTTTTGAAAGCAAGGCCTTTGAGGATCCATAGACTTCTTTCGACAATCATCTGTGGTTCCCCCAAAATAAGCACAGCTGTCTTTCGTGAGGAAGTGGCTTTCTCTACAAGGTCTGGCCTGCAGTCTTACTGGGAGAGCAAAACTACCCAGAACAAGTAAAGGACAATTACAGAATTGCACCCCAGTGTGTGCTAGATCAGCATGAACTCTACATGCGAGAACTCAGACTACTCCAAGAGGGTAGAATATGAGAGTGCAAGAGGTGTTTTTCAAGCAAACCTTTGTCAAAGGCTGAAAAAGGCATTTATAGACACCTTTCTTCCTCTTGTCATTCACCTACCTCACTTGATCATTTGCACCCCAAACCCTATTTTCCCGTCCCACAGTAACTTTTGCTGCTCATCACACCATCTGCCCAGGGGAACTGTCCTGTCCAGTGAGGTCTGTGCCTGTGTTCTGCTCCTCCTTTATCTGCTGCCCTTACTCATTTCTGAGCTCCTACTGTATACTGCCTCCCTTTATGGCCAACATTGCATGACCCTGACTCAACAAAACATCCTTGGGTTGGTATTTCTGATCTATGAGCTATCAAGGAAATGCAGGAGTGGCATCCTTGTCTCTAAACACCATGAGCATCCAAGTTCCAAGAGTATGTTTTGATCACTAAATTGCCACAAGACGGGAGCCCACAATTCCAGGAACACATCATTTACTAGGAAGCTGGGTCTGAAGTTGCTATGAACTCTTTTCTCTGACTTTGACTCTTCTACTAGGGTTTTTCTTTCTTGTCATAACTCTTCTAAATTTTATGTTGTCTATGTTTCTTTATTACTAGCCTCATTTATATTGAGACTTTTTAGACATTTCATTAAATCACTCTCTATAAATACCTACTATAGCAAAATGCCTATAATATGCAAAGCTTTCTCTTAGATGTTGAGAAATTAAAATAATTTGAACATAGATCTTGCCCTCAAGCAAATTAAGGTCTACCAAGGAACACAGGACATATGCCTAAATACTTGTATTTTAAGTGACCACTTTCTACAAAACTGATAGGGATGGCTGAGGGATGGGGAATTGCTCAAGACTAGGAGTAAGAGAGAAAAACCTCAAGAAGCAACACTTACAAAGGCCTTAAAATTGGAGTCAATTTGGAATATTTGGAGACTTGGTAAAGGGTCTTTTGGCAGTGGGATCCGAATGAATATAGGAAAATTGAATGAAAAAAATGGAGTTTGTATAAGGAACAGTGAGTGGGTATGTATTGTATCTGTTAGAAATGCTTTCAGATGAAAGGAATATCAACAACAACAACAAACACTATTAAACTAGCTTGAACAGAAAGGCCATTCAGGGTTTATTTTGTAAGAATCCTGGAGGCATTTGGTCCCAGATTGGTCACCTTACTTCTTTTTTTACAGCCAGTGATGTCATCAAGGGCCTGTCCCTCTCTCTCTTCCTTTACTCCATCCCATTCTTGGCACTCGGGCGTATTTTGTCAGCTCGCCACAACCCCGGCAGCTCTGAGGCACGTGTCCATCCACGCCAATCGCCGGAAAGGCAATGGATTTGCTACGATTGTGACTGGGTCCTTTGCCAAAATAAGGTTTGTTAGCAAAAGTAAGGAGGAGGAAGAGGAGAAAGAAGGAAGAGGAAGGTGGAGAATAAGAAGAAAAAGAAGACTAAGGGGGAAAAAAAGGAGGAAGAAAGTGGCTTAAAAGTTAAATTTTAGGGCCATAGTGAGATAATTTGGACACCAGTTGGGGCCATATTATGGACAAAGCCCTAAATCCCATAGTTAGCTCCCATCTTCTTACTTGACTTCTTGGCATTTGACCCTGTTGGCCCATCTTCCTTCTCTGACACCCTTTTTCCTGTGTTTTCCTTCTACAGCTCTGGCTGCTCCTTCTCCAGGCAGTCTGCATGCCCCCCTAACCCCCATTTCCCACATGAGTGGCAGTGCTCCAAGGGCTGGGGCCAATTCCTCTATTCTTCTCCTGCCTCCTGATGGAACCCACAGAGACTCACCAGTTTTACACTTACTGCTCTCAACCAGCACAACCCATTAAGGGCTCTTTGTGCCTTTGCTCTGGCTCCCCTCTGGCATCTCAGCATCTCTGGTTTCCCTCTTGCTTTCCCAGCCCCTGGAACTCCACACCCTCTCCTTGGTTTTGTCTAACAAGCCACTTTTCATTCACGACTTCCTTCAGGAGGCCTTCCTGCAGCCTCATTCCGACACCCCTCCCTGGGTTCCACTCCCTCTGCCACCTCTCTTCATGCTTAGCTCACTGCGGTCAATCACTGATCAGGGACTCAGGCCATTGCAGCCTGCTCCTTGCAGACTGTCATCCCCTCCCGCCCAGATCACTGGAGTAGTCTCCTTAGTCACCTCCCTGCATCCTTCTGCCTGTTCTTGAAACAGTACTTTAGGCTGCAGCAAATTATCTTTTCCAAAGAAAAATAGTATTGTTAACAGGAAAAAAAATCCTAAATTCTGTAAAATAATTTAAAGAGGTTTATCCTGAACCAAAATGTGTGTGACCAGCCTAGATCACATGACCTCAAGAAGTCCTGAGAAAATATGCCCACTGTAGCTGGGTGACAGTTTGGTTTTATACATCATGGAGAGAAGAAATACAGGTGGGATCCTAAGTCAATACATGGACATTGTATATTAGTTTGGCCCGAAAAGGCAGGACATCTCAAAACCAGGGCTTACAGGTTATAGGTGGGTTTAAGGATTTCTTGATTTGTAAATGGTTAAAGAAATGAAGCTTTGTCTAAAGGCTTGGAATGTTTTAACTTAGGATAAGGATGTCTGTTAATCAGAGACAAGCCATGGGACATTTACAGAACTCAAGTGATCTGTTAAGTAATTTGGCCTGCAGGTGTGGTTTAACCACTTGGGTACGGCACTACTGGCCGCAAAACCTTGCCCACAGCCGGCACTCATAGTCCGCATGATAGCTTGTGCTGTGCATTGACGATGAATCCGTTTTGCTCTTGTGTGATGAGGAAAGTTTTAAAGCACTGAAAGCTTGATTTACTTTACAGTTTTACTTGTAATGTAAATCAGAATAGGTAACATATACATATGTGTTTTTATTACATTATTTTTAAATATTCACAATTATATTTTGATAAATGAAAGATTAGAAAAGTCAATTCAAAATTATAGTTTTATTTCATTTATATCATAAAGAAATAAGGCGAGTTTTTGAATATTATGATAAATTTTATTCTTTGGTATGATAAATTTTGAAGCATGGGGCTACACATAGGCCAACATTACACTGTTTACAATAGTATCTAGTACTACACCTTTTATTATTTTTTGAGCATACATCTTCTTAATGGATTTTCCCCTTTTGTTTTATCACTATTGTTAAGGAGCTGGAAAATGTCTTTCTCTAAAATGCATGAGATTTTCTAATGCAGTACAAGGGGTTGTATTGCCTCGATTCGGAGTACTGTTGTAGAAGTTTTATTGTTAACGCCAAATGATATGCAGACATTAATATAGTTGTTTTTGTGTTAAATTTATATAGGCAATATGCATTTCATATTGAAATGTCTAGTAAGTGAAAAAAGAATTTCTTGTACCATTTCAGCGTTTTTCTTGTGGTTGAAACCATATTTATAATTCCGTCCCTTTTATCAGCTATACCCATCGATTTGCTATAGTCTATAATACATGAAGGCTTTTGAATATTTTCACCTGTTTAATAATTTTTCTCTTCACAATCCTTATATTCAGCCGAATGACTTGTACACAACATCCAAACTTCACATTTGTCCTGCCATTTCAATGCAAGCAAATTTCCTGATGATCTAAAGCTAAATTCTCCTTTTCTTATTTTTCTGGCATTTTTGGCATATCTTCCCGTCACTTTTTTACTGCCCCACATGCGTTTGTTGCAAAGCTGTCCAAATATTGGAATAGTGCAGGATTTGAATACCAATTATCAACAAATAATTGATGACCCTTTCCTAAATAAGGTTGCATCAATGTTACCACAATATTGCAACTTTTACCTAATTTTTCAGAAAATGTTTGCACTCTGGTAGTTAAGCCAGTATAAACAATTATATCCAAAATGTATCCTGTTAAACAATCGCACAGCACAAATGATTGCATCCCAAACCTACTTCTCTTGGATAGTATATATTGCTTGAAAAATAATCGTCCTTTAAAAAGTAAGAGATTCTCATCAATGCATAAAATCCTGAATGGATAAAATGATTTTTTGAATGTTTTGCACAGCTTATCAAAAGATTCACGGATTTTTGTCAGTTGGTCTTCTGAACTTTCAGATTCTTTATCACTGAAGCAAAGCATCTTTAGCAACATTATATATCTATCTCGTGACATATGTTGTCGAATATATCCGTTCTAAGTACTTCATTAGTACTCCAGTATTCTTCCATGGATAACTTTTTCACACAAGACATTAGGAGTGTTAGTGCAAGGAAAGTATATAGTTCATTTATTGTTGTATCGGACCAATTTTGTAATGAAGGAGATATGTCACCATGTGCAACTGTATATCGATAGTAACTGTCGATTTACAATATCTGTCATTAAATTCTAGGAAAAGAATATTTTGAAATAATCCAAAACATTGAATGAATCATTAATATTTTCTGCTTTAATTCCACTGTCTTCATCAACAAATGTGTATATGTATGGATCCACGTATTTATTACAGAATTTTCTTTTTTCCCCTTTAATTCTTCTGCTTCTGAATCTGACAATAGAATTAATTCCCTCCTCCTTTTTGAAGTAACGTTTTTACATTTCAAAACGATGCTGCCTTCACTTGACATGTCAGAATCCATTATGGGTCTCAGAATTTAAAAACTAAGACGTAACATAAAAAATAAAAACAGAAAAATCTCAGAAATAGGTAAATTATATTATTACTTACACGAATCAAAAGCATACTATAATAACTCCTAGTAAGGACTTACTAAAAGGTCACAGATTCGTAGTAACTTATTAGCTGAACGTACACGCTGCAACTGTAGAGATAAAAGCTGTAACAACAAAAGTTTTTGGCTGTCAACTAAAGTCCACGCTGGGCTGTGCACATTCATCTGTGGCTATTGACTATAGTCTATATACTGAAGTGGTTAAGCTTTGTTTTGTATGGCCTTAGGCCTGTTAATGATTCAGTATTGTATTGTTACGAAGAGTAACTCTAAAAGGGAGAAGGCATGACAAGGCATGTCTGATCTCCCTTCTCATAGATAGCAACTCAGCTTTAAGGTTTGTGGGGGTTCCTTTGGCTAAGAGGCTTCTATTCAGTCTCCTTGGAGGGCTTAAGATTATATTTTAGTTCACGCTATGATGATTGTTCTCTGCCTAAGACCTTTCCAAGGGTTCTAGTTATTCTCAGGAGGAAGATGAAGCCCCTACGTTTCATATAAAGCCCCCCAGGGCCCCTCTCTCTTGCACCTCAATAAACATTTGTCTCCCTCTTGCTTTCTCTACCACAACCCTGCCACAGGAAAGTAACTCTGGGAATCACTTGAAGCCCAAGTGGATCTTTGCTTCACATAAGAAAGAATTCAGGAGCGAGCCAATAGTATTGAGCAAAAGTAAGTTTTATTTAGGAGGTATAGAAAATCTACTCCACAGACATGGTAGAAGCTAGTTCTCCATGTGGAGAACAGCCCCCACAGTTCCTTTAGCCCCTCTATTTAAGTGACGGCTTAATTATGGGCTAAACAAGGGGAGGAATGTGCATGTTATTTCTTGGAAAGGGGCAGTGTTTTCCTGGAATTAGGGTGATGTCCTCCTTTTGACTAAATATGGTCAAATTGGAAGTGCCATGGCATCAGGTGCATGATGGGAGTGGGAGGTTTTCTCAGAAACGTTTATGGTCATGAGAGTATAATGAATCTGTGAGGTCAAGAAGCATGGCTTTCTCCACCATCTTGGTTTTAACTGGCTGGAACTGGTCCTGTCCACCATCTTGTTTTGATCAGGGTGGTTCAAGACTTCATGTTAAACAATGCCTGCCAGTTCCCTATCTCAACCCAATGGCCTTCTTTCGTCTACACCTAAGTGCCATGCCTTCTCGTTCCTTCACAGGAACTTTACAAATGCTCTTTCCTTTACCTGGAAAGTTTGTCCATCTTGTCCACCTTCACCACGCTAGCTCCTACTCATCTACCTGATTGTTCCATATCCTTGAGGAAGCCTATCTTAACATCGGGATTCCTGTCTATGAAGAGCCTTGTCTCATTCATTGTGCTTGCCTTTACTTATGCCATGAAATTATTTTTGTGACTCTTTTGATTAATATCCATTTTCCCCTCTAGATGGCCATCTCTGAGGGTAGCAGCTGGGCCTGTTTTCCTGACCCTTGTATTCCCAGTGTCTTACATGGTTCCTGGCATTGTAACTTAGCTTATCATATAGTGAATAATATAGTTTATAATTCTTAGCAAAAATGAATTGACTATTTTATACCATGAAATTCTGGGGCACTGAAATAAGCCAGATTTAACTTGATATTCCCAGGACCTTGGGGAGTTCTTATCCATGAGAGTTACTAAAACTTTCAGTGGATGATTGATGTAATAAATAAGTGATTGTGAATATCAGGCTCATGAATTTGTGGTTATTGATGGAAGATTGTGGGATTGTGAGTTTTTTGCTCTAGCCAGCTAATCCCTGACACTCTCACGTAGTACTTTTCTCTTTTACTAATCCGTTTCTGCTACCCCAATTTTCTCTTTTAGATGATTAATGAGGGCCTGGAAACACATTCTTAATTCTGCCTCTAGTGATCAGACCAAGGAAAGAGAACCCCTCCAACATGTGACTGTATCTCCCTGGCTTTAAGGGGTCTGATGTTTTAGACCTCTCTGTTTTGTCTACTTTGTAGTCAGTTCTGTTTTAGGCTGTTATTTATTTCGGTTTTCTAATCCTCCAAACTGCCTCCCTTGATCTCAAACTCCACTATTCTACTTGCTCAGTCTTGTCATCTGGAAGCTGTGCTGGGGAAATTGGCACATTGCAGCACTCCCAGGGTCCCAGGTCCTAGCTATCAGTGTCCACTCTGCAGTTCCTGATACTGTGTGTTAGTCAAACAGCATCTGAGCTCCTGCTACAAAGATAACTATGCATTTCACCTGGGTAGTCTATTTATGTAACCACTTCTTTAAGCTCAGGTAAAATTCCAGTGTCATCTCATCTTGCCTTTCCTTTCTGATCAAGAAAACACTTATTTATTATGGTTTTCATTTTCTCTGAACAGATAGTGCATTGCCAGCAAGTGACAACTATCCTCCCAACAAGTATTTAGAAACAAATAAAATTAACCACAAAAAGATACGGTGTCAGGGTATATGAGAAACTCACTAAGTAAATGAGCTTATCAAGTTATTTGCTTTATGCTGTCATCATAAGATTCACTTTTGGGGAAATAAAAAACATAAAACGACCAAAGAAATTGAGTTAGACAGCTGGCATCATAGTTGGCATCTTAGACATTTTCTTTGGAACACATTTATTGGGAAAAATAAATAATCTTTTCTTGTCAAAGCATTTGCATTCCTAGAAGATATCAGTCCTATTTAGCCTCATGTAAATAAATATTGGTGATGCATTGTATATATAGATGCCTCATACTTTTCTAGGAAAAAATTAGTAAGGTCATTAATGACAAGTAAATGTAATGCAGCTAAATGCAACTACCTCCAACAGCAAAACAGACCCAGCTGCCACTGTCAGAGATTACTATTTAGAGAAGGAAACAGATATTATTAATCAAATAATCACAAAAACAATTACATGATCATAAATAAAGACAACCACGATGAATGAGTGAGAAGAGGCTCTATGAAGACATGGATCTAAATGTTAAGAAAAGCTTCCCCAAGGAAGTAGTTCTTTCTTTTTAAATATTTAAATGTTTTATTTTTTATTATTATGGATACATAGTAGTTGCATATTTACGAGTCTTATGTGATGTTTTCATACACGCATACAATGTGTAATAATAAAATTAGGGTAATTGAGGTATCTATCATTTCTTTGTGTTAGGAACATTTATTTATACTTCCATTCTTTTACTTATTTTAAAGTACAATAACTTATTGTCGACTATAATCACTTCATTGTGCTATTGTTGCGGCAATGTGTACAGCTAGTGTTACAGCTCTTGACCAGGGAAAGAACCAAGTGGCACACAAAGAGTCAGAGAACAGTCTTTATTCTTCCACAGCAGGCTCAGCACACCTAGTGCTACAGCTCTCTTCATCTTCCGATCTTCTGACCTTCTGCCCCTCTTGCTTGTTCTCCTCCTGCTTTTATACCCTTGGTAGGGCTCAAAAAGTGCCCAATCAACTACAAGCTTTAACATCCAATCAACATCAAGCTTTAACATCCAATCAACAACAAGCTTAACATCCAATCAAAAACAGTGGGATTCAAAAATTACCCAATCAGGATCACACAAGCAGCGTGGCCGGAAACGGGTGGTGGCACGCGGGCCCAGGAACATTCCAGCACTTGGCCCTGGCAGCACACGGGGCCCCAGGTGGCTCTCTGTCTCAGGGCCCAGCCCCAGCAGCGTGCCCTCCACCTGGCCACACGCAGCACTGGCCCACGGAGATGCTGAGTGAGGGAGGCGGCAAGCGACTGTGTCCCAATGCCCGACATTTTCCGTGTCACTATCAAATATTGTTTATTCTATCTAACTCACTAACTATATTTTTTAACCCATTAAACCATCCCTATTTTATCTCCCTCATGCCTGCTACCCTTCCTATCCTCTGGTAACCATTATTCTACTCTCTGTCTTCATGAGAGTAATCACTTTAGTTTTTAGTTCCCACATATGAGTGAGAACATAAGAGATTTGTCTTTCTTTGCTTGGCTTATTTCACTTAACATAATGTTCTCCAGTTATAGCTAATGCTACACATAGGTTTTTCTACATTTCATCAAAAACTGTATATGTGTACTAAGGATGTACTTGTGTACAGTCTGGTCTGTTCCATTGGAGTAAGTATGACAGATTATATACTTGTTCATGGATTTATTACTAGTGGTGGCTTAGTTTCATTTTATATAGAGTATCTTTGAATTGTATGCATCTCACCAAAAAGGATCTGAGTTTTCTTTATCTTTATATGCCGATGGAGATACTAAGAATTTAATCATTATATGATTGAATGAATTAATATAAATGTTTGCTTTTAAAAAGTAATTGTCAGGCCATTCTGACCAATCACTTAAACCTTTTGATTAATTGTATATAAATATATTCAGTGTATAAGTTAAACTAAAAGAGAAATGAAAGTCCCACCTACATTAGTGGTTATCATTTGCCCTTCTTTTTCTCAAATGTGTTTTATTATGTGTATAATTGTTGTAACTTTCTGCTAGTTTTTGTTTCACTTTTTGGTTTTTAAAATTTTCTAAGATAATGTCATTAATTCTTATTCTCTGAAATACCTGTGAGATGTACATTAGAACATACATGCTTAGGATGAAAATGCAATAAAATAGAAACATTAACTATCCTACGCATAGATTAAATTATATACAAGAACATCTTAGGGAGAGGATAAAATTAAATCAGTAACTATGAAACAGTAATGGTACAGTATTATTATAATTCCCCATTTTCACAGATTCTTCACCAATAAAAAGGGGGACAAATCTGAGATATTTAAATGTGGTGTGATAATAGGTCAGCCTCAATCCAAACTTCTTTGTTGGAGAAATTCTTCTTCTGCATGAGTTTGTCATAGTCAAACTATTAAATAATTCATGTCTTATTCCCCACCCCCAGATGGATGTAGTTTAGTGAGTGTTAGCACGTATAAAAGCACAAGATGGAGTTCTGACTTCAGGGAACAGAGTGGAGGCCATGCCTGGCCTGTTCCACGGATCTCCCTTTCCTTCTCTCCTGAACCCTCGGCATTCAGACTTGCCGTGGCCTCTCACAACTTTAAGAAGAATCCCACCTTGACCTCACTTTCCCTTCAGTGTTCATATCTTTCCACACCAAAATTGTCTGTAATTATTCTTGGGTGATATGGGATTAAGTGTTGAAATAACCATAATCCTCAGTTTGTGGATTGATTTTGTGGATTGATGAAAATCATCTCTATCCACACCCTTGTCCCTGTCCCCTTGCATAGCCCCACCATCATAACCACGGATGTCCCCTGGACTCTCAGTGCATCATGACACTATTTTGTCTGTGCATGTTTTTACAAAAACAAAATTATGCTACATTTCATGAAAAGAAAATTGTCCTAAAGGGTCGTTTTGATCTTAACATTTTTTCTATTCAACACTTTTTAAACTGTTCAAGTTTCTATATGTACTTTCTAAATTTATTTTTTAATTGACAAATAAAAATTGTACGTATTTATGGCATACAACATGATGTTTTGGTATGTGTATATGTTTGGGGTTTTTTTGTTTTGTTTTGTTGAGACTCTTTCGCCCGGGTAGAGTGCCATGGCGTCAGCCCAGCTCACAGCAACCTCAAACTCCTGGGCTCAAGTAGTTCTCACATCTGCTTGGAGTTCCATAGCATAAACCTTACAGATTTTACTTCCCCTCTCCTAAATACCCTCTATCTCTTCCATGCCATAAACAGCATTGTTGTATCATTATGCACAACCCCTATTTTCAAGAAAGAAATGTACTTAGTGACCCCCCCATACCTTCTGTTAAACAATCTACCATTCACCACTGAGGAATGGTGCCAGCCCTTATACATATCAAGTAACATGGTTACATAGTATTTTCTGAGTTCTGTGTCATGCCAACACTGTACATCTGTTTGTCAGTAGGACTTTGAAATGAGTCTTCATATATGGTAAAGCCAGATTCTTGTTTTTGCTCTTCTTTGTCAAAATAACTTTAGCTTCTTTTATTGCTGTCACTTTCAAGTAAGTATTCCAAAGTTTTCAAACAGTTTTTTTCTGCAAATTCCATTGGCATTTTACGAAATTTACACATAAACTTTAGAAAAATAAGGATTTTTAAAATATAAAACCATCTCATCCATTAACAAAGTTTATCTCTTCTTTCATTTAAATATATCTGATGTCCTCTAACAGGATTTTAAAAATATACTTTGTACAGGTTTTATGGGTTCTTAGTTAAGTTAGTTCCCCAAAATTTACTAACTTTGTTACTATTGTAAATCTGCATCAGTGGTAACATCTTTCTTTTGCTACTCGTCCCTGTATAGATACCAAACAGCCAATTTGACATTTTCAATTTTGAAGGTTCTCAAAAACTTCATGTGCACCCATATGAATATTTTACCTACCCCAACATCCAGAATGTTCCCCCTTTAGTCTTCTACATTGTAATAGTAGCTACCACTTTCAGCTCCTTCTAGATATCTAATCTTAAATCCTTTACTGACCTCCTACCTATATTATTCTCTTCTCATCATCCCTTTTAACTCTTCATTAAGTTCTATTTTAATTCCAAAATTACAAATCTATAAGAGTGATCTTTTCAAAATTAGCACATAAACATTTATTGAATAAATGAATGAATTGTAATAATTTCTCTCCTCTGATTGCAAGGGTTGTTGGGAACTTTTAGATTGTGCCAGCAATATTTTTCTTCCTTAAACATAAAATAATATTGTTGCCACAAGTATAAGTTTTAATAATCTTTCCCTCAAAAAATGCAGTGGGTATTCATAAGAATAGTCTGAAATATGCTGTAGTAACAAATATCCCCAGATTTTGAAGGTTTGTTTCTTATAAGCCAAGTCTCCTCTTGGTCTAGGCCATTCTCTAGGGCAATTGTTCTCCATACAATTTTGCAGTGATACAGCTGAATGCTGTCTTCACTAGACTGTAGCAATGTAATCTGGAACTCAAAGTCTTCTTCCATGGCACAGAAGGGAAAGAGAATGCCGTATGGCCTTTCATCAGCAATGAGGAGCTTTAGATGGAAGTGAACGCAGACTGTGGTCTGGAACTGCATCTGACCACAGAGGCAAGGAGTTCAATCTCTCCTGAAGAATAGGATGTGAGAAAGCACAAGTAATCTCCACCCCACAATGTGTCTGGCCAAGAGGGGATAAGCACATCTCCTCATCTGTAACCCAAAGTCCTTCATGTTTCCTACAAGCATCAGCATATTGTGATATAGACATTTTGCTCTCTCAGGACCACAAATTTTTAAGTTTTCCTGAGATAATATGGTCTACAGTTTATTCATAATGGGTCTATTTCTAATGTTTTCTTTTTAGAGTTTCACCAGAAAAGAGAAAGAACTATCCAGAAGATACACACACACACACACACACACACACACACAGTGTCTGTATATCTATTTATGTGATCTGTTTCTTCCATTTCAAATGACTTGGAAGTCATAGCATGAGTTCTCCAAAGGGGGCCGGATTCACCCAAGTAAATTGAGATGGGAGATGTTGGAGACTCACATATAACTCAGCACCTGCAGATGCCCAGTTGATTCCATCACTGAATTTGTGTTTGATACGTAGCTATTTAGATAACTTTTCTGTGTAGTCGTTTCCTCGTTACAAAGTGTTAATAGTAATAGTGCCTACCTCATAGGGGAGTTGGAGGATTAAATAAGACAATGCATATGAAGTGTTTGGTATGGTCCCCAATGTATGCAGTAAGTGCTAAATGATTCTGGCTATGTAAAATATGTGATTTCATAATGTTTTAAACATTAGGTTCAAATTTTTGGCACCAAACACATTAAGCATCAAAAAAATTTAAAAAATGTTTTTCTAAAAACATTGTACAAATTGCTGTTTAAAACCATGACTATTCAAAATTAAAAGGAGAAACAAAAAATGAACCCTGAAATATTTTATCTGTGGATTTGAGTTGTTCATAAATAATCCCAGCTGTTGCCAAGACAGCATAAGGAAGAAAATCTTTTAGTGACCTGGATTCCATCTCAGTTTTCAACTAACTAGCTTCAGGATTTAGAAGTGGCATTAATGCCTGGGTCGCAGCTTTGTCAGTTCTACCATGAAAGGATTTACTAAGCATTCTCTCAGAATCATTTTAGCACTCAAATTCTAATATTGAGTAGCTTTCACAATGTGTGAAGTGGACGTATTTTCCCTAAGTGTGAAAAAAATACTCCACAATATTTCATGTCGACCTTTGTATCAGATCTGTACATAGCAAGAATTAAGACACACAGTGGAAGTTGAAGACACAGTTCCTGCCCTCAGGGAGCTTCTAATACCAGTGTGGTTAAATTTCTGGCACAATAAGCATATTTTAAGCAGATGAAATAACAAGAGGCTAGTATTTCAAAATGTCAAGAAAAAGTTGGAAGGATAGTTGACTTGCTAAATTTCTCATGATGATTCGTTAGATGATCTGAAAGCAGAAATCTCGTGTCTTCTGTTTTCATCCTCCTGGGTGTTACCCAGTCCGTTCAGGCCATATTCACTTTCCTGACTCTTAAAATGACGCTGTCATGAATAAACGTCACATCAAAGAAAAGCTGCCGATGAATGCACATTTCACTTTCTTAGAAGCTCAGAATCCATGAACGTATATGCAATATTAATGCCTATGATCACAGGAGTTACACGCATAGCATCTTCATTGGGTATCATTAAAAGACACCTGAAGGGGATTTCAAGAGGAAATAAAAAACAGCTTTTAACTCAAGATGAGAGAAAAGAACACTGATCCCCAAAACTCAACATTCTGTGGCCATCTGCATGATTTTTCTCTCCTCCCAGACAGGGTTGGTTCTGACTATGGGGCTTTTCTCAGCACAAATCTGTGAGTTAAGACTTCAAACATCAAACATCGTTTACAAGTAATAATGCTGCTCATATTTGCATAGCCAATTGTATTCAAAATAGCTTACTAAATCTTCAAATTGCCAGGACCTCTTAGCTCTCTGAATGCGGCGTCTGAGTACAAGTCTCAAGCTAAGATCTCCTGCACACATATCTCGCCACACGTAGTTCCACACAGCCCCAGTGCAGAAGGGCCAGATTCCAGGCCTTCCCAGAGCAGCCAGGCATCCTGATGGACTCGAAAAATTCCTTTTTCAGCATTCTCCATTTTGTGTAGACCCCCACTTCTGCAAAATCTGAAACAAACAAACAAAACAAAACCCTTAAAATTAACTTGTTTGTGTGTATTAAATGTATATCACCCACCTCTTAGATTTGTAACAAGCTGGGTGTCAAGACTATGTGGATGTCCTTAAATCCTCTTCCTTCAGCTGCTCTTTAGCATGGCCTTATGGTGCGTTATTTAAAATCCTGCAGTCCTGACTGCTTTCTTTTCCTCTTTCAACCTTTTAATCCCATATCAGATTTATGACACTTATAAGGGGAAGTATAATAAGAGATAGCACTTTCATTAAGAGATTCTTATCAGGATTGTGAGTTAACTACATTGCAAATAGTTAAAAAAAAAAGTAAAATTAATTTTGATTATGTATTTTATCTAACCCAGTATATCCAAAATATTATTATTTTGAGATGTAATCAATGTAAAAATGTTAACGAGATACTTAAATTCTTCTTGTTATATTAAGTTTTCAAATCCTCTGTGTATTTTTACACGAAAACGCATCTCAAACTGGTTGCTAAATTTTCATCAGCAATACTTGAACATTATTGAACATATTTATATGTCATAAAATTTTAACTTGCAAAAAGTAGATTCGCAAACTCAAGTTGTTCCAAACATAATTAAAGCCTTCCAAACACTGAAATAACCATCAGTTTTTAGATCTAATTTAAATTAAGTAAAATTAAATACAATGAAAAACAAGGTTTCTCAGACACACTGGCCTCATTTCAGGTATATATATATATGTGGCTGGTGGCTCCTAACCTGGACAGCCAGAGACCTTTTATTTTATTCAAATCTGCTGAGACTTTACTGGAAAATAATATAAAGGTCTGGAATTAAAAGGTAAGAAGAAATGGTGACACCTTTGGGAGACAAGGGAAGTGTCGCAAAAATTATTTTTAAATATTTTAAATGCTTGGGGAAAATAGAATTCACAAGGAAGGAGCCAACTTCTGTTTGTGTGGAAAGAGTGCACAACATAGGAAATGTGACAGGGCTCTTCTCCATTTCAAGCCATAACCAGGCCTGGGTGCACAGACTGCAGCTCTAATGGGAGAGATTGTTTAGCTGTAAGAATGAATTTCTCTCTATTCGGAACAGAAAGTTGCAAGAGCTCTGTCCCTGGAGCTCGTTAAAATTAGGGCGAATGTGTCTCTGTCTGGGATGATTTAGTTGCAGGCCCTCCTGAAGGATGGGGGACTGCACCAGTGTTCTCTCAAGGTCTCTTTCTGCTCTGGTTCTGCGCTTCTAGGATAACCCACAAATAGAAAGGCCACGTTGCCAGCTGTTTTTAAATGTTGTTGTTGCAGAAACAATTAATCTTTGTGAGTACATGATTGGTGCTATAAAGTTTTTAATTTTTTTATTCATGTTGACAATTGAGCAAGTGCTTATCTAGGGAGGCTGGGAAGCTGTGGAGTGGTGGAGGAGTCCTCGCTATGGCTGTGTGACCAGTGGGCAGTAAATCCCACGTTTGTCTCAGGGGCACACTTCCCTCCCATTTAAATGGCCTGCAGATGACAGCCGAGGACCCATCCACAATGAGTTAAATGCAGAGGGAAGGCCTGCAGACTCCACTTGCAAGTGATCTTCTTAGATTGTTTTAATTGTTGGAAATGTTTGTTGCTAAATTGCCAGCAAAAAGAGCATCTTAGATTTGGACCTGAATTGCAGCATCTAGTTCTACACATCATCATTTCCAATGTACCTGAGAAGACTCATGAGTGCAGAGTACTTACAAGCTGTCAATTCAAGAAAGATTTTAGAAACTAAAAAAAATCAATGTCATCAACATCTTGTTTTCCCTGGATAAGATTTAGTTGCAGTTCTCCCTAAACTGTTGCATTTCTTAGTCTAGGGAAGTCTGAATTCTTAAATGTTACAGTTGCTTTTAAAACGTTAGGAATGAGGGACTCAAAGTTCTCAGTGTGTTTGTTGAGATTAGGCATGGATTCCCTGGACCAGACAGTGGTACCAATGACAGTCAAATTGCCTGGCCACCCCAGTCCTCTCATGGGAATGGGGCTGAATAGCAAGCAAAAAGCCTAAAAAGGCAGTGAGCTAGGGTTTGATCCAAGGTTAGACCTCACTCTGTGCTCATATGAAACATGCATTTATTTAAGTACAGTCATGCATTCCATAACAATGTTTCGGTCAACTACAGACCACAAATACAACACTGGTCACCTAAGATTATAATGGAGCTGAAAATTTCCTGTCAGCTAATGACATCGTAGCTGTCATGACATCGTAGCACACCACATTATTCACATGTGTCAGGTGATGTGGATGTAAATGAACCTAGGCACTCTCAGTTGTATAAAAGTACAGCACATAGAATTATGTACAGTGCATGATACTTGTTAATGATAATAAATGACTATGTTACTTGTTTAAGTATCTACTATGCAATACTTTTAATTGTTATTTTAGAGTACTCTTACTTATTTAAAAAAAGTCAACTGTAAAACTCAGGCAGGTCCTTCAGGACGCATTCCAGGAGAAGGCATTGTCGCCCTAAGGGATGACGGCTCCATGTGTGTTATTGCCCCAGAAGAACTTCCAGCGAGACAGGATGTGGACGTGGAAGAAAGTGATTCTGTTCCTCTAAACCTGTGTAAGCTTAGGCTAGTATGTATCTTTGTGTCTTAATTTTTAACAAAAAGAAAAAGCTTTAAAAGTAAAAAAAATTAAATGGATTAAATCTTCTAGAATAAGGATATAAAGAAAGAAAATATTTTTGTACAGCTGTAAATATTTGTTTTAAGCTGTGTCATTACAAGAGTCAAAAAGCTAAAAAATTAAAAAGTTCATAAAGTAAAAGATTTATAGGAAGTTAAGGTTAATTTATATTGAAGAAATAAAAATACTTTTAAAAATAAATTTAGTGTAGCCTAACTGTACAGTATAAAGTCTATGGTAGTGCACAATAATGTCCTAGACCTTCACATTCACTCACCACTCACTCACTGACTCACCCAGAGCAACTTCCAGTCCTGCAAGCTCCATTCCTGGTAAGTGCCCTATAAAGGTATATCTTTTTAAAATCTTTTGTATTATATTTTTCCTGTACCTTTTTTGTACTTAGATATGTTTAGATGCTCACGTACTTACCATTGTGTTACAATTGCCTGCAGTATTTTCAGTACAGTAACGTGCTGTGCAGGTTTGCAGCCTCAGAGCAATTAGGATGTACCGCACAGCCTGGCTGTGGAGCGGGCAGTGCCATCTGGGTGTGTGTGAGTACACTCCATGATCCCACAATGACGAAATCTACCAATAACGCATTTCTCAGAACATATCCCCACTGTTAAGCAAAGCACAACTGTAGCATGCTTGGTGAGAGAGGACTAGAGAATGCTACACCTTGGGCCACAAGGACACAGTGAGCGAGTTTCTCAATACTGATCACATTTCTCAATATTCTTTAATGACTTACTGAGAAGGACACAAAGTGTTAAGGTAATTCAGGGAGAAGGGAATGGCTAGACAAACTTGTAAGACAGAGTAATTAAATAACTCACTGGTTATCACTGTTGCACACCAGAAATCAACGTGTGCAGGACTGGGAGGTATATCCATGGTGCAGGGGAAGGGAAGTAGTCAGGCTCGCACTACAGAGTACACAGCATGGGACATCATGGGCCCCCCAAGTTTCCATGGTGGAGGATCTCTGCGAATTCTTATGACCACAAAGGCACTAGGGCTGTGAACACTCAAAGAGGGGAATGAGGTGATGCACCAGTAGCAAGTTTGTTTCACACTTATGTGTATGGTCAGCTGTACTGAGGCGTGTGGGGTGGAGCCAGGGTAAGAAGCGGTGAGTCCTACCTGTGAGGCCAGTAGCACCACACTAGAGCCAGGACTCTTCTAAGCCTCACAGAGGGGAGGATAAATTAGAATCCAGCTGGTTCATCCAGCCTTACTATTTTATACTCTATTATTTTGTAGGGTTTAGCAAAGCCACAAAGAATTGTGCTGTTTTTATCTTCAAGGATGATGATCTAGCCTAATGGTAACAATAATTACTTTTATATAATATTTTTTATAATGTAGAGCTGAAGACAGACTCTTTATCTCAATGACATTTATAAATCCACTACTCTGGAATACTGGTCACGCATGTATATGAAAAACAACAAAAGATGACAAAAAGAAGTATTAAGTTCATCAAACTAAGTCTATCCAAAAAAAAAAATCTAGCTAACATATCTTGGCTAAGAAAGATTTTTAAGCAAACTAATTGGTTTTAAGATGCTCTATCTCTATTTTAACATGCTCTATCTCTGATTTGTCTAAAGATTCATGTTGTCATCTCCAAAATTTTCCACTACAGAGATGTATGCTGTCATTGGATATAATTATAAATTAATGATTGGTTCATTTAGGGAATAACTCAACCAAATGGCAATGAATTGAAAAATGAGCAGACCCTGAAGGGACACATTGGCAGGGATAACTAATTCTGTCTGCTGATGGCAATCAGCATAGGTCACTAGGAAATAGCCCTGGACGGAACCAATTATTCACCTTCAGTCCACAGTGAGTGGTTTCATCAGCCTCGTGCTACTGACATCAATTAACCCTCATGGCATTCTTCAATTATTTGAAATACCCAGGCATACCCCATCCTTCTAAGGTAGCTATCAGAACATTTCAAGTTTGTTTTGCTTTCTTTGCAAAGGTTTTAAGCTGAACAGCTGTGATATTTCCACTCTTTATTCTTAAGAGCACTCTGTCCATCCATGTTGGCTACTTGTTTACTCTGAACTCACTACTAAGTACATCTTGACATTTTATAAATGAATACAGGTCCCCAGAGAATTCTTGAGGTACTCTTGTTTAATAGCTGCACTAGTGTGGTGTTGTATATGGTCATATTAAAAATGTATTAATTGCACATCAGGATTGATTTTGCCAAAGGGTCCATGAGAAAAAGCCCACGCAGAACCATCTATTGCTCTGTCAACTTATTCTCTGCTCTGGTGGGAGGAGACCTTCAAAGGGTAAATGATTCTATATAAATTTCTTCAATTAGCAACAGCTTTATAATCTCTGCTGTGAGCCATCAACTACACTCAGATTAGCTTTAATGGGGACTTGTGTACCAAGAATCCTGCTACAGAGCCCCCTAATGAGGGATGATTACATTTTTTTCAAATGCTTACACAGGACTGCATACTTAAGAGTGAATTGTAACCTTTTCAAAATTGACATTTCAAAAGAAACAAATATTGAGTAGTGGGAGGGAGGAGGAGGTGGTAGAGAAGAGGCTATTTCATAAGCAGAGGATAGGAGAAACTAGAAGGAGCCCTTGTTCTTGATAAACACACAAGACATCCCATGCAGTAATCACCTCTTTCTCTTCTGCTTTGTATATCAGATTCTTGCTCCTCTTAATAAAGAACTGCGAGTGGTGGTGCTTATACAAGAATGTAAGAGACAAGATAATGCAAAAGAAGAATCAATTACATTTGGTGACTAAATATGTAGGGTGAGGGGTGAAGGAGTCAAAGATGATCATGAGATTGCTTAAACCTCTTAGAAGGCAAGGAATGTCACCTCATTCTGTACCCATAGCAATGAGCAGAGGGAGCATATCACATCTAACTCCTAAAATGCACACTCAACAAACCGTTATTAACACTTGCAATGAGATTGAAATATACCTCAAATTTCTATATAACATGATGATGTTCTATAGGTAAGGTTTTGAGGGGACTAATGGAGGTTATAGGATGCCTCCTTCCCCACCATCCTATTAATAATGATAATATGCAGAATTACTTTTATAATTAAAAATAGTCAATAAAATAATTTAACAGGATATCAGAAAGAGAAGGCTATTTTGTGAGGAAGATGATGGGTTTTAGTCAGTTGCAGGTCATCCTACTGGAAATATCTAGAAGGTAGTTTGAAAAGAAGGATCACAGCTTTCCTCACCTACCCCTTCACTAAGTAGAGTGGATAATTTCATAAAACCTTTTCTTATAAGATTTCTTAGTGCATCCATTTGACCAATGGTGCCTTATAGCTTGAACTTACTTTATAAAATTATTTTTTATTGGTTGTCTACTTAAATTTACCCCTAGGTTTATTGGAAGTTCGGGTATTTTTCCTTTTTTTGCCCCAAAAAGAACAATTTTGTTCTGATTTTCATATAGAATAGCACCTTTTTCTTGAACATGAATATAACCATTTGGAGAGCAAATTGGAAAAACCTAGTAGATTTGAATACATGCACACACTCCAACTCCACAATTCTACTTAGAAGGATATGAAAACTCTCACCCAGTTACCAAGTAGATGTCTGTAAGGTTATTCATGGTGGCATTGATGGTACAATTGATTGACCTTTCCAAAAGAGTTTTGCTAATTAAACTGGTTAATTATCCAGAGATTTGCCATAGATATGTTGGAATGAATGAGCTAGATATACATATACCAATATGAATAAAACTAGAGAGATAATACCAAACAAGAAAGGAAAGTCTTAAAAGGATATACCAGCACAAGACCATTTATATAAATGTTTAAAACACAAAGAAATGAAATTATATTGTGCTTACAAATACACACATATAGAGTAAAAGTATAAAAATACACATGGGAATGATGGATGTCAACTTCACATTGTGTTTACCTCTAGAGAGTAAACCAGAGAAGGGATTGTGAGTGGGATTTTAGCTTCTTCCATCATGCCTTATCCCTCAAAACAGGGTGGGGGGTAATTGTGCTACAAATATAGCAGTGAGTACATTATATATATATATTTGAAATAATTCATAGGCAAAATAAAAAAAATAGAGAAAATTCGATGTGATACCATATTTAGATTTTATCATATTATCTCAATACAGTTAAGTCAACTATATAAAGTTTCTGAAGCAATGAAAATCTGCGTTAAAATTTTTGGAGGTATTGGTTAGATTGTTGCTAGTGGTCTTCCTATATAAAGTTTTAAAAATTTGAGTTAATTATTTTATAGAACGATGACTATATGTTTTTTTCCATGGTTTCAGAGATATTCAAGGAATCTGACTCTGGTCTGACACAGGGTGAGGGCATGGTAGTTATCCATAATTAGTGAAATGTGTATGTCTCACATTAAACTTTTAGATAGGAAGCAACCTGCAGTCTACTTTAAATAACTGGGTATTTTAAGAGACTTCAAGTTACAATGAGGCTTTTGAAAAATATGCCCCTGTTTAGTGCTCAGATTTGTGGGCCATACCCAGGTTTATGGGAACCAGACCCCATGTGGAAGATCGTGGCTGGCACAACCTATGAGAGGTGTAATTTATAGTGGATCAGAAGGAGCAGCCTGTAGGATGAAAGACCCAGGAACCACGGAATGAGAGAAGGGCTGAAGGAGTAAGAATTAGAGTGAATGAGAAAGGACAGGGTTCGGAAGGACATAAAGAACAATGACATAATACAGGACATAGGACAAATATTAATATTTTATTATTACAACAAACAGAATCAAGAAAAAATTCTTTCGATTTTACAGAAAACCAGAGTTCAGCTCAAATACACAAATAAGAATCTTCTAACTTAGGGATCTCCATAACTCAAATGGGCCCCCGAGAGCAAATTTTTCATCCTAGCATGAGGCTGCCTATTGCCTAATTAAGAGTATTTTGGAGTAGATACTTGCGTTGGAGTAGAGGGTGAACTGCATTGCCTCTGAATGGTATATGTCTACTCTCTCAGAGGATGACATTTCAAATAACAGATTACTTGTTTGATTTCTTTGTTATATTTGACACATGCTTCCCAGAAACCAGATCAGTTTCTAAGATCATCGTGTAGGAATGTTTATTTAGCATCATAAGAGAGCTCAAAACCTTCCTAGATGGAGAAAACAAAAATGCCATGATCCTGTGTAAATCTAGAATCACAGAACATTAGATCTAAAACAGAATTCATTGCAGAAATGAGAAGTAAGGTCCCAGAGAGTTTTTAGCGCTTCCATGGCCACATGGTTGGTGACAGGCAGAGCACTGTCCCCCTTGTGACCACTCTATGGTTCTTTTCATCCATTTGGTTGAGGCTTAGGCCACAATAACCTGTAATTATTATAGCTTAGGCCACAATAACCAGCAGCAATAACAAGAAAAGTCTTTGATGACACCCTTATGAATCTACCTTGCACCCACCTTGTCCCTGACTGGCAACACCTAAATGAAGCCACATCAAGGATGCACCCTCTGTATCAAGCACTGGTCCCATTTCCCTCCACCCCATGGCAGCTTCTTCTTATCTATATATTCTCACACCATTGTCCCTAAGAAGAAAACCTCAGTCTTTCTGGTCCCCAGACTAGAATTCCATCTGAGCCCTCAAACCAGACAGAGAGGAGCTCATGACAAGCTGTGCGCCAATCTTGTCCAGCCAGTCTCCTATCCTGGCCTGAGGGGAACCCCAGAATTCCCTGACTCAGTTTCACCCAAGTGACTCAACACTTCTGTCAAATGACTGGCCCCTTGAGTTAAGCTTTCCAAATGAAGCGGTCGGACTTGATTGAGCGTTACTATGAGGTTTACTGT
Source organism: Microcebus murinus (assembly GCF_040939455.1). Taxonomy (NCBI): domain Eukaryota; kingdom Metazoa; phylum Chordata; class Mammalia; order Primates; family Cheirogaleidae; genus Microcebus; species Microcebus murinus. The sequence goes on along the minus strand of NC_134110.1, from coordinate 93,706,876 downwards.
TTCTTCTGTCATCGAAAATAAATAATAAGTTATCTGACCCTCAAGGCTACCATATATTAACTCACTGTTATATGGAATTTGAGGCTACCCAAATCTTCTTCCTCAGTAAGAACAGCAAACCAGATAATGTCAGAAACCATATCTTTACAAAATAATCATGGATATAGAGCATCTATTTGAGCACAGCAAGGTAAGGTCTATAAATTTATGACTGTTTCAAAAGTTGAAAGATGCACAATCCCCCTATAATTAGCAGAACATTTGCTATGTCTTTGGGAGTTAATTCCCTGACCCTCAGTTTTCTTCCTTATATTTCAGATGTAAAGAATGTCTGCTGTTTGATAAACACTATGGACAGGTTAAGAACTAAAGTTTTAGAAAATGCATTAGTATGTATGCCTCTCCAATCCAATCAGGATCCAATAATAAACAGTAATCAGAAGTGTTCATGCTTTATGTATAAAACTGTTGCAGAAATGTCAAGAGTATAATGAATCCTAAGGTTCTTGCTAGTTCTGACTCACGACTTAATATCAGCATAAAATTGGTTATTTATGAAGGAATTACTAAAGGTGGGTTTTATTCCTCCTTTGTGTATGTGTATGGGTGACTTAGTGAGGAAAATATATTTATTTCCTTCTTGGACATTATATCTGTGTGGTTCTCTACAAATTAAAAATAGCTGGATGAATGCAAACACAGAAGGCAAACACTTTCCTTGACTTCTATATTAATATTAATAGTTCCAGTCCAGGGGTGACGGGGCTATGGCAGAGCAGGTAGCCCCAGAGTCATGGATTCTCGCTATTCTCCTTGGAGTAGAAACTTCTCCTCAAATATATAGATTTGTTGTAGAATAAATATAAGATGAAATGGTTCTATGAGGACTTTAAAATGCCTATTTGCACCTGGGGTGGACTTTGTGGTTTCTTCCTTTCCAGCATCTAATTTATTCCACTACTCTCCTCTTTGCAGAATCCACGTTTTTGCCTGACACTGGCATTTGGCATTGCCCTATAGTATTTGCGTCATGTTGGCATTTGATCTTGTCCCTAGTGGTGACACATCTCTTTCCCTGCCCCTCTGTCTCTCAGAAGCTCATAGCCCAAGAGCTACAGCAGCCATCCTGTAACATCTTGTAAGCAGGAGGACAGTTAGCCTCTGTTGAAAGCAGAGTTCAGCACTGAAAAGAAACACGTCCCTGGTGAGCATTCTTAGCCAGGAGACACTACATTTCTGAAACCTTGCCTTTATAACTTTTTAGTTATTGGGCCAATACATTCCATGTTGTCTACACCAGTGTATGGTGGTTGTCTGTTATTTGCAACCAGAATCTTGCTAACTGGTGCAGTAATCACTCAGAACATTTGGAGGAAGAAGAACTAAGTAACATATTGAGTGCCTACAGATTTGATCATTTATTCCACTGAATGATATATATCATTTTCCCAGTTTTACGCATAAGAAAACTGAGGTGTGTAGAAACTAAGTAACCTGACCAAAGTCATTGTTCCAGAAGTAGAATTATAGTCAGGTCTTTCTGAAACCAAGGCCCGTATTCATTCTGCTAGACCAGCAGTTCTCAACCTATTTCTTCTTTATCGTACATAGCAGATGAAATACGCGTACTAAACACGCTCCCACGGGCATACCTAGGGTTGAATGTAATTCTTGGCCTCTACCCATAATTCAACCTGTTTATCTGCTATTCAAGAAAGCAAATCAGATGCAAGTTAGAGTGGCATTCTTGCAGGATAACCTTGACATTTCTTTAATTTAAAAGGCAAAAAATTACTCTAAATCCACTGAGGGCTTCTGTCACTTAACTTCAAATTATTTTTGACAAATCTCACTGACACATTGCTCCTTTTGCTCCTTTCTTCCTCTCACTCCACTTGTTACAGATTGAATGCTTGTGCCTCCCCCCCAAATTCATGTGTTGAAATCCTAACTTCCAATGAGATCGTTATCAGTAGGGAGGCCTTCGGGAGGTGCTTTAGCCATGAGGGTGAAGCCCTCCTGGATGGGCTTGGTGACCTTAGAAAAGAGGCCCTAGAGAGCTAGTTTGTTCCTCCTAGCATGTGAGGCTACAGTGAGAAGACAGCCATCTACGAACCAGGCAGTGGCTCATGCCAGACACTGAATCTGCCAGTGTCTTAGTCTTGGATGTCTCAGCCTCTAGAACATAAGAAATAAATATTTGTTGTTTATAAGCCACCCAGGCCATGGTATTCTTCTACAGAAGCCTGAACAGACTAAGACAGTGTTAACAAAGTAGATTCATCCTTCTGCACTCTCAGGAGACGCTGGAGGGCTAAGGCATTATGACCCATGTAGACAGTTAGTGCTAGATGTCAGAGCACATGTTATCATCATCTGAATAGGAAAAACTCCACCATGTCTTTCATAGCAATACTAAATAGGCTTCCCTTTACCAGTTCTAGCACTATCTAGTTCAGATTTCTCCTGGCTTGGCTGTCTGCCCTGCTCTTGTTGACTTTGCTCTGACTACGTCTGGTTTCATTAAATGTACTTGCCACCGTCAAAAAGGGTTGATAGGGCTCACAGTACAGGCACGGAACTTGTAGTTGAAAACAAATGGAACAACAGAAGAAAGTTAGGAGTTAAGCAATAACACAGGGAGAGGGGATGCCAAGCGACCTTGAAGAGGGTCACTTAACCCCAGAGCAGGGGTCGACTGTGGAATGTGACTCAAACACCAGATCTACTTTCTGTTTCTGCCTCTCAGTCCCAAACTCTTTAGCAGGTTGCAATAATAAATATATTTCTACACAACCATTTCAAGAAATGGGTTGGCAAACTAGAACTCAATCACAACTCAAACTCAAGTAACTTGTTAACATCAGGTCTTTATCCTATAACCTTAAGAACTGATATCTCCACAGGTGTCTGGGGAACCATGTGAATTCAGACCAGGACACAATAGTCACTGGCTCTGCTGCTGTTGACTCTTGGATTACAGGGACTCATTTTTAAAACACCATAGAAAATTCATTGTTTTCTCTATGAATAAATTCCCCTCAGATGTAAGCAAATGCGAGCAATATTACATTCTGCTTTTTTCCCTCTAGCATTCACCGAAGACCTGACAGCACCTCATGTCTTTTTGGTAAGCCATGAATATTAATTAGGGGATTATGAACATTAGGTGTCTGTTGTTCCTTCCGTTCCTTTTTACCCTAGTCAAAACCCCACAGTGTGCTACATCTTTGGCTAAAGTGTCTCATAGGTTGGAACTAGCTTACTTATCTATTCATAAAACATCGTGTGAACTCTGCCTGTGTTTCATGAGCTATTTCCGTTTATTCTTAGTTTAACACTTAGATGGTGTTTGTACTCACAGCCCACTGGGCCAGCCTGCTTCCTCCCTTGCTCCCTTCTTTCCTTCCTTCCCATCACAATTGCAGCACTCTCACTGTGCATTTTGAGGAGCTGATTGCATGTCATTTTTCCCAAAAGGGCTAGGATCTCCAAGGACAGGGACATGATTTTTTTTTTCTTTTTTTTGCATCCCCAGCCCACTGTCTGATGCAGCATCGGTGGCTCATACATGTTTTCTGAGTAAAGGAATGAAGGAACGAATCAACCCACAGTGTAGTTGAAGATGTAAGGACGTAGAGATGGTCTGAAATAAATAACAGGCTGGTGGATCTTTCTCCCAACAGCGTGCCTCAGATGGTGCCTGGTGTGGTTGGAGATGAACAGACAGATTTAAGGGACGTCGCCAGATTCTCTGTAATGTTGAGCAGCCGCTGTCCCCAGGCGTGAATGCCAGCTCTCAGCTGCACAAAATCGTGCTCCCTCCTGGGGAACAGAAAATCTGGATCATCCACGTGCCCAGCTTCCTGCCAAGTGTTATCATGACTGCCTGGTTCCCTCAGATGACAGTAATGAAGTAGGGACTTAGTAGACCTCACCTCAGTGTGTCTGGGGGATCACGTTGTCAATTAGAATCTCCTCGGGGTCCCTGACAGAGGCGTTCTTCCAGCTAACCTTGGCATCTGTTCTTTGGTTAAGGCTCCTGGTCTGATGCTTACTCTCTTGGGCAAGGCTCATTTTGGCCAGAGGCTCTAGGAAACTATTGTTTTTCAGTGGTGTCCATGAGAAATGAGATGATCATCCCACATGCACCGTGGAATCACACTGATTAGGACTGTTAGCTGATGTTTAGGGACAGCCTCATGGTACCAGGTAGAGGACATCAAGACCTGGCAGAGAAGCGAAGCCACTCATCTGTGCCAAAGCTGCGATCTGGTTCTGCTGAGCATCCCCTGCTCAGTCTCCCAGGCTGAGATTCCACACCTTCCTGATCCAATCCAAACTATAACATCTATATTTGCACTGAAGCCCCAAGGGAAGAAAACTGCCTTCTAATGAATGTATGCTTTGTTAGCTACAGCATAATAAACATGATGCTATAATTATCCATGTTTTCATAGAGCTAGAAAACTAATCTCTTTAAGAATTAGTGTCCCTGGCAGACAGGCTCAGCGTTTTGCCTTTGTTCTGTGGTGACACATGGCCTTGTAGTGAATTTGTTTGTTTCAGCATTTTAGCAATGTCTGGATAAAAACCACATTTAAAATATTTTTGCATGTGAGTCTGATTAGAGTGAGTATTGTTGAAATCGTTTTGTGATCCAGCTCTGCCTTGCGATTTCACTTTATGAAAAAGCTTATTAATGTAACCTAAGACTGCAGGAACTTTCCCCAGCAGCTGCTGCACCCCTCCCCCATTCTAGGTTAACACATTGATCAAGGCAGTAAGACTTGAAGTACTAGGAATGAAAAATCCCACTCCATACTCTATATCATCCTTGGGATTGGCACTTTGTATTCCAGTATTAGTGAGTTGATATTTTGGATCTGGAAGACATTACCTTCTAGAATATTCATTTATTCATTCTGTCAATACATCTTGGAGTGTCTGCCCTATGTCACTCACTCTGTTAGTCCCTTGGTTACAACAGTTAGCCAAACAAAATCTCTGACATCCTAGTGGGGGAATACAGAAAAAAAAATCAAATAGATACATAAAATACATAACGTTGGAATGATGATTTGTGCTATAAAGGGGAAAAAAAAACAGAAATAAAGGAGGAGTTTGGGGAGGGAGCTATAATTTATAGTTTGATCAGGAAAGGCCTCACTGAAAATGTGACTTTGAGTAAGCCCTCTGTTAAGGTATGATTATCTCAAGTGGAAAAATGTAAAAGATGTAATTTTAACTAGTAATAACGAAAGCTATCAACAGTGGGTATCTTCTGGGAGATAATCTTACAGGCTGGCCCAGAAGGAGTAAAAAAATGGAAGAACCTAGATGGAGGCTCCATGTGGTAATAACAAAAAAGAATTCTCCTGCTCTATAGTTTAACCGGGAGCAACTGCAGCCCTGTGGCTGGGCAGGGCCTTACGTGGTCCTCCTCTCATCCTATCTCCTAAACCAGGGTTACAGGACACTTGGACTGGGAGAATTATCCTTTGAGGAACTTGGATTACATTTGGGAGACAGAGTTCTCTCCAATTTGAAGCCCCAGGAAAGACTTCCTCTTTTCTCGACTGCTTCTTTCCTTTGTAGATAGTTTTTAGAAGATTTTTAAACTTGTAAAATTGAATTCCCTTTTACTTGAGTCCTTGGTCATTAGTTGTATATAAAGAAAAAGTCCATATGTATAAATCAGTGGTTCATGTTACATTCACAGGAATGGGAATTACGTCTGGATTTGTTTTTTTAAGTTTTTTCAGACTATAAGTAAATAAAACTCTTCCTCCATGAAATGACGGAAAAGAAAGATGCTGCAATAGCTATACTGCAATGTCATCCAGTCTTGCAAGTTGTCAGACATGAGAGAAAGGGGCCAGACTGGAACTGAGAACTGATCCGCCCCAGAGAACGTGGGGCCCGTGTAGGGCACTGCAGGTCCCGGGCTGTGATCATCTCTGACTTCAGAGGTGGGTAAGCTGAGCTCTGCCCAGCTACTGAGTTTTCTCAGGCTCTCTCTGTTCTCTGGTAATGTTCTAACTAACCTTGGATGTGCCACTCTTTATTAAGCCCCATGGTCACAAATAAGAGCGCTGCCCCTGACCAGGCTGGTTCCAATGAATGTTCATAAGAAAGCCTGGGGCAGAGTTAGCAGTGACCGCACTTGGGAAGAGTCGAGTTGCTTCCTTTGAAGGTTAATGACAACCAACCCAGGTGGGATAAAACACCTAGACCGGTCTAAAGGAAATAGCAGACTGGAATGCACATAAATAGAACAACTCATCCCCTGGGGTGTCGCTGCAGGGTACCTGTCCTCTTGCAGTGCTGATATTTCTGAATCATGAAGTCATCCCGACCAACACTTCATTTGTTAGCCAGAAATGATGTCACTTTGCTCATAATTAATGGTATTTTTCACCCCCCAAAAACCAATGTATATGATGAGTCTCACATGTGAACTGTAAAAGTCAAAAGCCTAACACAGGGCTTTTCCTACTCGAGCGTGCATTAAAATGACCTGGAGGGCTTGCTGGGACAAGCCCTCCAGGTGCCGGTCCCCACTCCCAGACCTCCCTTTTGTAAATCTGGTGTGAAGCCTGGACATTTGTGTTTCTAACAGGGTTTAGAAGAATTTGAATTTGTTGCTGCTGGTGCTCCTGGGCCAAATTTCAGAACCACTGGTCTCTTAGATTCCTCTACTTTTCCACATGGCTCTCCCGCCCTGTCAGGCAAACACTTCTTTCTTTGTGGCAAAAATGTAATAACATTACATTTATTGTTTTTGTTTCCTTTATATAGTTTTTGATTTTCTGAAAGTGTCACAGAATGGTCCCAAAAGAAGTGTTCATAAGCAGCTTCCTGTGAAACACAGCTAAACGAGTAACACTCTACCCATTGCAGATGTATAATTGGAATTCAAATTGATTTGCATGCATGCTTTGTTGATGGGAGTAGCATTATTTATAAAACTTGGAATTGGACTGTCTTCATTGAGTTATTTCCACCATTTAGTTCAATGCTAAGTGATTCTTTGCATCCAAAATTAGTAGAGCTAACAGAGGAGCACTGTGTGGAATCCATATACTATTTTTCTTATTGAAATACTAGCAGCACATATCACAGTCCATTTGCTGTTTCGGTTATATACATATATATGTCAAATATGTCACACATGTATATACATATGTGAGTACAGAAAAAAATTCATGAATCTTTAATTATGTATTATAATTATATATGATTATATTATATATTACCAATATTAACATGTTAATCTATAGTATATATCATATTATTATATATACATATATATGCACATACACCCACTCACATATAAGAATCTAAGTTTCCTTGGACATGACCCTAAACATTTCAAAGAAATGACCTCAAATATTTTTGGAGCATTAACTCTAAGCGGAACCATTTGGGATATGAATAAAGAATGCTTTGAACATTTTTAAGAGTAAAAATAATTTTAAAATAAATTTGTTGTAATAATGCCTTCAGTAAGCAGTATGGCAAAATCCCATGATGACAAGCCTCTAGCTGAAGACACGAAGGGTGACAACTGCTTTTTCTACTAGATCTGGAAAACAAATATTTTTGAGATATATAGACCAGTTATGGAACACCTATTATGTGTACGCTGGGTATTAATTTAACAATGATGTTAATATATGTCCTTTTCCTGAGGGGAAATAGGACTTAATTAAGTAGATTTACTGAATTACATGTGTTTTTGGTATGTTCTCCATGGAAATTGGGTCAAGAAGGGGACCAATAGAACAGCAGCAAATGTTTCCTGGATGTTCCAAGTGGTGGCTGAAGGGACACATCTAGTAAGGCCTGGGAAAACGTGACACACAGGGACAGGTTTGGGGACTTACATAGAACCTATCAAACCCTCTTGAAACATCTGCTACTTTTTCTTGTCTCCAGAATTAAATTATCTTGACAAGTGAAGCAATTAGAGTTCAGACAGATTACTTGCCCATAGTCTCTTAAATTCCATTGGAATACTGACAATAAACCTCAGTTCATGTCTCCCAAACTGACGTACATTTTTCTATACAATACAAACAGTTCTCAGCCTGCATTCCAGCAATCAACCAGACACACATGGTGGAAGAACCAGGATGTATGGGCTCAGTCCTGTGTCCCTGAGACCCTAGGATCGAAAAGACAGCCACAGTTAGCAAAACTGGAGGAGCAGGGACATGCATACATGGCAACACGTATGCAAACGTTCAATTTTTGCATCAGCACTACATCATTTCGAGAAAGAGAAAGAAAAGACAGCCAGTTACCTTATGTCTTTACTTTGAACTAAATTCTGGGTACAGGCACATTTTGAATAAGGACAAAATGCTAGCATATCCTAGCAATTAAGACTTAGAAAGAATTCATTATGCATTGGTTTTTGTTTAACTAAGCAGGACCTACTCTAGAAGTTCTCTGTCAGTGGGGCTCAGGTACAGGAGTTCGGTTAGAAGGAAGAGCTAAAGGAGTTTTAAGCTGTGTTTGCTAAGGAAATGCACTGGTTTAGCTTAAAGAATAGCAGCAAAGTTTAAAAGATGACTTTATTTATATTCTCTGTTTAGGGTGGTTGGAAGAGAAAACCACTAAATTATTGGGGCTCTATAGCATCTCACCCTTGGTGCTGCCACTGTTGTAAAGTGTCCAGCATCTGTTAGAGGGGCTACAAATGATAAGTTGATTTCAACTAGGAACAAATTCTTTCCCAGTCTTACTTCCCAGGAGGATTCTCCTTTTCTTAGTTTAACTTCATTAATCCCAGCCACTTCTCCCTGACTGCATCCTGTTACATGTAGTAGTGCTCTAATTCATTCCCCTCTTTTGTTTTTACATTTTTCATCCAACAACTCTCAATCAGTGATTCCTTTCAGCATTAATATGTAGTTTCACAAAAGCCAATTATGAATCCTTTAGGAACCTCAGAAAATAAATCCTATTTGAAAACATGCAAGAATCTTGTCGTGTGCCAAGTACAGCTGGTGACTCTTAAAGTTGACTCATTTTCTGAGCCACTTTGGTCAAGTGGCTCTTGAAGGATACTCCTGTTCAAAACCGAATTTGCAGAATCGTGTACAGGATAAGTTTCATGTTTTGACAACCTTGGAGAAGCCAAGTTCAATGACAATGCTGTGTCATCTGTGTGCCTGGCCTCACAGAGATGGCAAGTGTGATTATTGCACAGCCTCCCCAGAGTCCAGAGTTTCTCCCAGGAGCTGCTTCCCCTGACAGAAAGCAGGTGTCTGAGCACAGGGAAAGGGGCAAAAAAACAGAGCCCCGGGTGCTTCGGAAAATTACAAGTCTGGCTTGACCTCTACACAAGTACTTTTGAAAGATGGTTGTTATTATGATCTAGCTTTATAGTTTTCTTTTACTTTCTTTTTCTACAAAGTAAATCTTAAGCAGAGTTCCGAAAGAAAGTGGTTTCAAAGTGTTTATTGCCTTAACATTCACATTAGTTAATTTCCACCATAAACGTGATTCTTGTTGGATTTCATGTTGTAAGGGGATTTTCTGCCAGTAACAAATTTCAGATATTCCATATCTCTAAATATAATGTTAGCCTCTGTGGTCTCAGGTGAAATTACTGTTGATTTCTGTATTCTTGTTCCATCGAAATGTTTGTATACATTATACATCCTCTTTTCTCTGAGTTTTTCCTCCTACCTTGAATCCTAGTGGATCTTTACTTTTTCTAGTTTTTAAAATTGAACTGATGCAAGTTCATTTCAGCAGGTAATAAAATATACAAAAGCATCTCCCTTGCCCCTATACCCCCTTACCTCTCTCATTTTTCTTTGTACCATCTTACATATTAAATAGTTACCTGTTCATTTATCTGCTCCCACGATCCTTTAAGCACCTAGAACAGTGGCTGGCTCTTGAGAGTCATTCAGTGAATATTTGGCAAATGAATAAGCAATTATGGTAGGGCTTCCATTGCTCCAGACTTACAAGCTTGATACTCTATCTGGCAACTCCTGTGTCTGTGCCCTGTAATATGTATGCCATTTTTATATTGGCTCTGAAACTATCCAAAATGATCATCAGTCCCTTTTGAACTTGACTGCAAATTTACCAAATGATTGCAAATTTACAAATGTGACATCATGAATAATTAATTTCTTGAAAGATAACTCAGTAGGCATAATTGGGTCATTAAGGGGCAAGTTATAGGAACCATAAAATAGAAACAACCAAAACAATGAAGGGAAGCTGAAGGCTTTAACTTGAACCATCTGAAAAGTCCATTGTAAAACTGGAAGAAAACAAGTGTTGGAATTTATTTCAGGTTTACTGCAATATGAAACTGGACATTTGTCATGAATCTTCCTACAAATCACCAAAGTTAGAGGTATGTTATATGTAGATCTTTAAAAAGATTCAAAGTGTTTCCTCTCAATAAATGGTCAATGCATTGCTTCATTTTGTGCTAATAAATATTGTGTTAGCTTTACATAAATCTTGCCCTCAAAAGGAAGCAGTTTACAACTCTTCTAGTTGTCTCTTTTAGCATTTACCTCCAAATCACACAATAACATGCTTAAGCTACTGCTTCTTGATTTTTAGCTTTATGCAAATTAGCTATTAAATTTTCCATGAAAGAAGGATATTTAGCATTTTTCATTATCCCCCACCAGTCTCAACCCACTCACTCATCATTACCTCTTACCATTTACCCAGTAAAAATGATCATAATTTTTGGATGTGTCAATATTTAGTGTTTACATAACTATGTAAGCACTATTCATAAATGAGCCATGTAGTATACTACAATTAGATATCCATTCTTATGACCCTATCTTTTTGTTTATTAGTTTTCCACATATTTGTCTCCCCAATTAACCACCAACTCTTCCCAGAGTGTAAATCTGTCAATATGTCCAAACATATTTTGTTCTACAAATTTTATCTTCTTGGAGACATGTCTTTCAGAACCCTCTTGTGTGGTTTTCTGTAGGCCTACTCTTTGGCTGTCATCTGAAGAGCTCTCACACTCATCATTTTGGATGTGTTTGTTTGTTTGTTTTATTTATTTATTTATTCGTTTATTTATTTTACCTTTCTTTTATTAAAAAAAAAAAACTCCTATTGTTTAAATCCCATGTCTGTTGCATTTTTGGTTCACTCTTTGGTATGATAGAACACTTCCTTTAATAGATTCCTGAAAAACAATGTGAAAGAAGTAATTTTTTTGAGACTCTGTGTGTCTAAAACTGTTTTATTCCATCCTAACATTCAATAAGGAGTTTGAATAGATATAAAATTCTGAGTTCAAAATTATTTTCCCTTCAAATTTTGAAGATGTTAGTTTATTGTTCACTACTAATTTCCAGTGTTTAATTAAGAAGTCCAGTGCCATTCTCATTGTAAATCCTTTGTATGAAATTTTCTCCCTTTCCCCCCCAAATTAATAAAATCCTCTATTGTGGCCAGTGTTCTGAAATATCATAGATGTATCTCGTTGGGGTAATTTTCATTCATTTTCCTGGGTGCTTCTTTGGGGGAAGATCTTTTATCTAAAAACTTTTGTTCTTAGGCTCTGAAAAAGTCCATTGAATTATTTTGTTTTCTCTCTCGTTTCCTTAAGAACTTCTATGATTTACATATTGCACTACTCATTTTTTCTATTGTCCGTATCTTTGCATTTTAATCCTATTTTCTAAGATATTTTCTTAAATTTATCTTATTGAGTTTTGCATTATTGCTATATTTTTAATTTCCAATTCTTTTTGTGTGTTCCTAGTGTTTCTTTTTTATAACATCCTATCCTTCCTTTATAAATGTGATCTCTTATCTCACTAAGAATATAAATGATAGATTTTGGGTTGTCCCAAGTTGTTTATATTAAACTTTCTTCTCTCTGTACAGTCTCTTTCTTCTTATTTGATTTTTAAAATTTTTAACTTTCTTTTATGTTAAAGGTGTGTTGCAGTCCCTAACTTTTCACATTTAAGAGTGAGCTAATGCAAAGCCCCATGCATGTGAGTGGGGCTTGCTGCCCTGGGCTTTAGTGCACATTTGGCTAGATTGCTTCATTGGAGAAGGCCTAGAAGACAGTAATTGTAGATCTTTTCTCTTGGTCTGGTCCAATCCCTCAGAGAAGCTCTTGCCCTGAAAATAAAGGCACGACTTCTAGTGCTCTGGGACCTCCCTTGGGAAGACAGCTGGGGAGGTGGCAGTTTATAATATCAAGTTTGTAGATTTTCAAATAACCTTTTAGTTTTCATTATGGAAGATGTGCCCCCAGTTAGGCTTTGTGTTACCCAGTCTAAATTCTCTCTGGATCAGTATATCCAGAGGGTAAATGTTTCATCTTCTGCCAGAATTAAGAAAAGACCACCGTTCTGCTGCAAAGAATAAAAAGGGGGGTCTCAAGTCTTACTTTTCTAATTTTTAATTACTTATGCAGTATTTATGCACATAGAAACATGTTTAAAATGGCATAATGTGTACCCATGTACCCATAGTCAAACATAAGAAAGAGCTATTGATGGAGTTAAATATTCCTCATGTACCCTTCCATGATCACCCTCTCTCTTAATATACTATTTAGCTTTACTACATGTGTATGCACCTAAGACAGGTATAATAGTTTGCATGTTGTTAAATATGCAAGTTTGTCTTTCAACATTCATAGTTTCTCTGTGAAATAACTCATACTTGAAGGGGTAATCTCTTCAGCAAAAGACATATATTAGAAGAAGTACACAAACCATCTTGTTGCCTGAGACTGTTGGTGTTGCTACCTTAGAGGAGCCAGTTCCACACTCATATCATTTTTTGGACCAGGTTTTCACTTGATGGCTATTCCTAGCATTCCAGGCGACTAGCCTTCAACTGGTTAACCTTGCTTATAGAGGCTCCATTTAATGTCCATAGAGAATTTAGAGATCATTTTCTTTCCATGCCCATTCCAGAAGTAACAAGTAAGAGAATCGTATAAATTGCACTCCAGTGGATCATGTCTTTAGTATCTATATAAATAGGGGTGACGCTGATGATGTTGTTCCATAGCTTTGATGTGACATCTTTGAGGGACCCATGGAAGACACTGTCAATCACTTTGTAGAATACCATTGGGATTGGAAGCATGGAAAGTATTTAAGCATGGATGCCCACAAATGCCCTGAATTGTTATCACATTGGTCTGGAATGTGACAGTTTATGGGTACCATATTCTTAGCATGCAGAAAAAAATGCTTATCTTTTAACTGCTTTATATGGGTTCATTAGTTATTGGATTCTTTGTCAAAATCTTTACCGATATGTAACATCTTTGGTACATAAGAAACTGGAAATCTCCTATTGGTTTTATGAATTTAATTCCCTTCCAGTTTGGGCATACCTTCTATTTTAGGTGTTTGGTAGTATCTGTTTTGCCTGAATCTCCCAGGGTCAGGAAAATTTTTAACATTTTTTATTTGTTATCAGTGTAAAAGTAAAGCTCAAAGAAAAATTTAAATGCAGTAAAATAGGAAAAACACCAAAAAATTATCCAGAGTCTCATTAAACAAAGGGAATTGCTGTTAATATTTGTGTACTTTTATCAAGTTATTTTATCTTCTTTGTATGAAGATAGAAACAAAATTGAATTGCTGAATTTAAAAGATTATTATTGTGATTATAATTATATGTTCATGATAGAAAATTCAGAAAATATACAAATATATAAGAAATTTAAACCCAGAATCTTACCATTCAGATATTATCACTTTATCATTTCAAAGAACCAACTTTTTGCTCATTGATCCTTTGTATTTTTTTGTTTGTTTTCCATTTAATTTATTTGTGTTCTGACCTTCATTATTTCTTTTCTTCTGCTGACTTTGGGTTTGATTTGCTCTTCCTTTACTAGTTCTTGCGATGTATCATTGTTAATCTGTGGTCTTTCTGTCTTTTTGATGCAGAGATTTTAAGGCTATGAATTTTTCCTTTAGTACTGCTTTTGCTGAACCCCATGGATTTTGATATCTTATGTCCCCTTTGTCATTCAGTGTGAGGAATCTTTTGATTTCCATCTTAATTTCATTATTAACCTAATAATTATTCAGCAGAAGGTTGTTTAATTTCCATGACTTTCTGTGGATTTGAGTGTTTCTCTTGGAATTGATTTCTAGTTTATCTAGTGGTGATCTGAGAAGATACAGAGTATGACTGTGATTTTTATGAATTTGCTGAGACATGTTTTATGGCCTAAGATATCATCAATCTTGGAGAATGTCACATGTACTGATGAGAAGAATGCATGTTCAGTAGTTGTTGGGTAGAATATTCTATAAATGTCTGTTAGTTCCATTTGTTGTACAGTCCCATTTAAGCCCAGTACTTCATTTGTTTTCTGTTTGGATGATTTGTTCAGCTCTGTCAGTGGGGTATTGAAGTCCCTGGCAATTATGATGTTGCTGTTTATCTCTTTGCTTAAATATAGTTAGGTGCATACCTATTTAGGATTGCTATGTCTTCTTGTTGAATTGCTACCTGTACCATTATATAATGACCATCTTGGTCTTTTTTTACCTTTGTTGGTTTAAAGTCAATTATATCTGATATGAGAATGGCTACACCTGCTCTTTTTTGGTTTCCATTTGTGTGGAATATTTTTTTCCATCCCATCACCTTGAGTCTGTATGAGTCCTTGTGGATTAGATGTGTTTCTTAGAGATAGCAGATACTTGTTTGCAATTTTTTTATCCATTCAGCCAGTCTGTGTCTTTTGGGCAGAGCATTCAGAATGTTAATGTTGAGTGATATAACTGATATATGGGATGCTGTTCTGTTCATCATGTTGGGTAGTACCTTATTGCTTTGTTTACCCTCTTGTGCTATTGTTTTATATGAGCTATGAGCTTTAGGTTTAGCTTTTTTACATTGGTGGATAACTATTGTGCTCATCCATGTATAATGCAGTTCTGAATATTTTCTGCAGGGCAGGTCTAGTAGCGACAAATTTTCTCAGTGTTTTCTTGTCTGGAGAAGTCTTTATTTCTCCTCAGATATTACCACCTTAAAACTTTATATTTACATATTTCTTTAAGGCCTAATTATTTGTTTTTAATCAGGAAAGTAATAAATACTCATTTAAAAATATAGATAGCACAGAGTTATATAACATAAATAATCAAGATCCCTTTTCGGCCTTATTATCTCTAAAACTTTTCAAAATATAGCCTCTGCCTCTTTACAGTTTGTTTTATATTCTACCAGTTCTCCTTCTAGGCATTTACAATATTTAAAATAGTTATAAAATACAGTTGACCCTTGTACAACATGGCAGTTGGGCCATCAAACCACTTTTGCAGTTGAAAATTTCCATATAACTTTTGACTCCCCCCAAATTTAATTACTAATAGCCCATTGTTGAACTTATTGGCCTTACTGATAACATAAAGTTGATTAATACATATTTTGTATATGCATTATATACTGTATTCTTACAATAAATAAGCTAGAAAAAAAGAAAATGTTATTAAGCAAATCATAAGGAAAATAAAATGTATTTACTGTTGATTAAGTGGAAGTGGATCCTCATAAACATCTTCACCCTTAGGGTCTTCACATCAAGTAGGCTGAGGAGGAGGAGGAAGAAGCAGAGTTGGCCTTCCTGTCTCAGTGGTAACAGAGGTAGAAGAAGCTCCATATATTCCTGGACTCATGTAGTTCAAGCCTGTTTTCTTTAAGGGTCAACTGTACATACTTCCTAAGGTTGAAAGATACAATGTGTAGTACACAGACTAACTTCAATGGATGTACATATCAACCTTTAAGATTTCTTATATAAATTAAATTATAGCATGCATTCTATTTCACAGCTTGCTTTCTAAATTTGGTCACTTTAAATAAGCCCTTCTCCTATCTTAGTGCATATAAATCTATCTCATTCTTTCTAATGACTCATGGAATTGATGTGCAGTCATTTATGTAATAATACCCCAATTGACAGATACTTTTCAATTGTTTCCAGAATTGTTTTCAGTTTTTACTATAACGCAGAACATTACTGTGTATATCTTTGTATGCAACTCATTTTGCATATGTGTGCAAAATGTCTTTTTGGTCAAATAGTTTCCAAGAAGTAGAATTAGTCAAAAAAAATGTATGAATATTTAATGTTAATGTAAAGTCCAATTGCTTTCCACAAAGGCAGTATAAGTTACAATCAAAAATATATAAACATGACTGTCTCTTCACACCCTCACCAATACTGAATATCATCAATCTTTAAACATTTTGCTAATCTGAGCAGTACAAAAATATTATGTTTTCATTTTAATGTACGTTTGCTTGAGTTTAAGCATTCATCCAAACCTGATGCTGTGCACGCAGGCAGGTGGTTTGCGGCTGGTTGTCTGACATTCTGCAGAGTAGCATGCATTGCTTCCAGGGCATTTATTACCTCTGTCTACAATAGGTTAATGTGTTCTTTGCATGCTAATATAAGAACTCAATGATAGTATTCAAGCAACTGTCGCCAGATTATTCATAGTGCAATCCCATTCATTTTTTTGTGGGCATCATCATTGGAATGGATATAGGAAAAATTACTTATGGGAGCAAAGCTGATGTAGTACGTTGCTACCCAAAAAAGCAGAATTTACTTTCAGAGTTGATGTGGACCTTTCATTTCTGATCTCAGGATCACACAATGAGATACTGAAGGGGTGGAGAGGAGTGGGGTGTAGGCACCTATATTCATAAATGCAGAATTGCTTGATTTCTAAATAAAAGGACAAGTGGGCACCTATTATGCTTTTGGTCCTATTATATCAGTGATTATTTCTCTCAGATTCATCAGTTGGCCCATTGCTTGTATCGTACTTTGGTGAATTTTTGCTGTTTTGGTGTCTTCATCATTATCACTGTGTAAATTTGGAAAGGCTATGTCACAAACATGAATCAGACACTGTTTCAAACCAGAAGTCCCTGGATTGCCTCTGGATGGAATCTTCTATATGATTTCATTTCTATTTAAACATATGCTTTAAAAATGTAAAGAGTAAGAAAACACAATGGTAGGTGAGCAAGGCTTGCCAACCACTTAGCATGCCGTCCCTTGGATTCTGACAGTGAGTGCCAGGAGAGCAGCACAGCTTTAAATATTGAATGATGGGATTTGTGCCAATGTAGCATATGGTTTTATGTGAACAATGAATATTCTATTATTTCATGTGTGATGCCAGGGAGGAAGGTGGATTTGTGGAGACCTGGTGCAGCTGAGCCTCCATCAGACAATCCTTTTCATTATTGGTGTCTGTAGCCTAATGATGGATTGAGGGACTCACTTGAGAATGGTGGACAAAGGTGAGATTATTAATGACTTACAACTTTGCCCAAAAAAGACATCGCAATTGCTATGATCAAATAAATTTTAATGACCTGATAGTGTCTGTAGTGATCTGCCTTTTATCTGAGCTGCCTGGATTTTCTTATATTAATAGCATGGTGATTTTATCTCTGTCCTTAAAGAGGTCTCCATCAGTACATCTCCTTCCTGTAGTCCTTGACCAGTTATTAACAGAGTACCATATCTCCTTCTCTTTAGCCCTCAGACGTTCAATTTTCCTCTACATGAGTTTGTCAAGAGAAACGTAATGAAAAGAAACCTATATAAGAAGGAATATCATTATAATTTATTCATTCATTTATTTATTTATTTTGTAGAGACAAAGTCTCTTTATGTTGCCCAGGCTGGTCTCAAACTCCTAGCCTCAAGCAATCCTCCCAACCCAGCCTCCCAAAGTGCTGGGATTACAGGCATGAGCCACCACACCTAGCCATCATTACTTCTTAATAAAAATAAAGTCCTGGCTCATGGTGGCTTAAGTTGACTGTCAGGGGCTGTTTCTTATTTATTCATTTCTGATCAAAATGAAAAACTCAGAGGCCAATAATCTGATGTTGAGGAAGTTAGAAATCTATATTTCAGGACTTTAGTGATTTCGAAAAGCCTCATTGTTTGAATCTGCTTTAAAATGCTTATAGAATTTCAAGACTATTGTTTCAAATGGCTCCTGGCCACCAGCACAGTGATGGTCTAAACATGATGGATTTGCTTCTCCAATTCCCAGCAAGCAAATACGAAGTGATGCTATTACTGGGCTTCAAGCTGTGAGGAGAGATCTGGGTTGACTGTTCCCCTTGCCACATTGATTGGCACGCAACATGGCATGCTATGCAGATGAAGGCGTCCTCGAAGGCACTAATTCTCAAATTTGAATGTGCATGTAATCACCCAGGGATTGTGTTAAAAAGCAGTCAGTTGATGTAGTTCTCCAAGCCACAAGATTCTGCGTTTCTCACAAGCCCCCAGGTGACACTGATGCTGATACTGCTGGTTCACAGCCCACACTTTGAGTACACAAAGCCTTATGTTTCAAATCTTTTAATTATAGCTGAAAATATAAATGCAAGCTCTGCTGGCTGTGATCCCTGCATCTCATAGGCCGTGTCTATGCCCATGCCCTCCTGGCCTCCCTATGACTTCCCAAAGCAAGCTACTAGACTTAGAGTTGAACTTTAATAAATGAACTGAAAATATACTCAGTCTTTTAATGTTGGAAACCTATTTCCCATTTTGCTGAACCATAAACACAGTACTTGGAACGTCTGTTAAGAATGGCAGTGTTGACGAAATAGTGATCTGCTATGTTTTACAGTTTCCTGCCTACTACTTCCCTGCCAAGACTCAGGTCAGGCCTCCCCTGGGCCTGGGGCTATTACCCTGAGCGGTCCAGAAACCCCTCTTATGGGTCACCGCACTGCTCTGATGCCCACCTCTGACACTCTTCATTCTGTGTGCAAGCACCAGAGCACCTGGCAACTTCGAGTGCTCGATGAATGTTAGTGAAAAAGAAATCCTTATTGGAATAAATACATAAGGCAAATTATGGTATGTCAACCCAGTGGAATAAAATGGATCTCAGAAAATAATAATTGTGAAAACTATGACAACATGGAATTTTTTATTTTGTTAAGTGTAAAAGAGCTGGATGTAATAATGCATTTTGCACATTTATAATTTTTAATATATGTGTGTGGGTGCATATATATATACATATATATATATATAAAATGAACAAATAACAAAAAGGAACCCAAGAAAACAAAAACACTAGGCTAGTCAAGGTATGGATTATGGATAATTTAATTTCCCCTTATAATTATTCCTTTTTTATATTATAGTTTTCAATAAGTTATATATAAAAAAGAAACCACAAAATGAGTAATGTTTTACTATCATTAAATATCATTCTTCCTTCCCTCCATACGCTTAATTGCAAAAGCCCATTTTAAGATTCTCTTAAAAGAAATTGAACACAGATTTTTAAAAATATTTAATTAACTATAAGAGTAAATATATTTTTATAGATTATGTTCATGCTTTCATTTTACTTGTAAACTCTATAGTATTCCCCAAAATTCTTGAAATTCAAAGGGCCCTCACAGAAGAGCTCTTGTCCACTCCGTTTATTCTTTCCTCCTCCAGACAGTGAAATGAATGACACGTAGAAATTCACTTTTCAAATGGCGTGGAGCAAAAGTCTCACATCTTTACATCCAATTGTTTTCTCCACTGTACTTTTTTTCTTTTAGCCTCCCTACCACTTAGTTAGGTTATTTTTGTCTAGTTTAAAATGGTTTCTTTGTTGTCTTAGTGTGTAAAATTTAGCCTCATCAAGAAGTATGTCCCACATAATGAGTGAGATGTGCACCATCTGGGAGATGGTCATGCTGGAGACTCAGACTTGTGAGGGGAGGGGGAGAATGGGCATTTATTGAAACATTAAAATCTGTACCCCCATAATATGCTGAAATAAAAAAAAAAAAAGAAGTAGGTCCCTTCCTATTTCTAGCTACAACTGATCTGATAAATTTGAAAAAGTGATCATGTAAAACCAACTAGTGGCTGAGAATATCACTTTAAATTTTGTATTTTCACGTAATAAGTAAAAAATCCTGCTTAGAAATTTGTCAACACAAGTCCTTGTTGAAATAGTTTGGCTAATGGCAGGAGGTAAATTTTCTTCTTAGCCGAGCCTATTTATTCTCTTCTCTTATCCATGTGGACACTGCTCTTGTCTCTCTCTCCCATGCTTCCTCTTACCAGTTTCTCTCTGTTCTTTACCTCTCGTGCTTTTTTTCTCCTTTAAATGATCTGCAGTTCCAGATAAATGTGTTAGACTTAATTTTCATTCCAAGATTTGAAAAGTTGTATTTACATATCCAAATGGATGCACGCACATACTTGAACATGCGTATTGTGATATCATTTCGCATTTTTTGAGGTGCAACATTCATAAGAAGAAAAGGCGAGTCTCCCTTTGCTAACTTTGTGCATCTGGAGCCTAGAGGATCACTGAATATCGGGTAGGGACGTGATGTATCTTTATTAAAAGATTAATTATGTGAATTAAAGAATGAATGCATGCTATGCCTAGCGAGGTGACAACTAATGTTTGAAGACCAACAATGTATTAGAAACACCTTATGATGATTATGTGCAGGTTCACATTTACTGCCCTTTTTGCTAGTATCTTCAGTCCCATAGATATGTTGGTAAACTTTTCTCTTTCTCCTTTGCTATTTGCTGTAAATCATGGCTTTTAAAAAGCGTTCACCTTTTTGCTTTCATACCAGTTCCCCTTTTGTTCCTTTGAAATATATACGCAACACTGAAGAAGCTTTCATTCTATTTCTTTCTTTGAACCAGGACATTTGTCATTTGTCTCATTCTGCTTTGTCATCTGGGGACTTACCACCCCTACTAGGTTTTAAGACCTTTTAGGAAAATAATGATTTCTCTGTTTCGTTTTGTTTTCATTCTGTTGTTGCTGTTTTTATAAATCCCTGACAGTGTCTATATTGGTTTCTATAAAATCACTAACATTGGTTGAACTGCACTTATCATTTGAGACATTCTATATGAACAATGAGACACAGTTACTTTAAACAGTGTTTATCCAGAGATGGAGAGTAGAAATGATTTTCAAGGAGTAAGATTCTCAAGGAAAAACTCATATACATCTCCAAGGCAAAAATGATCATTGGATTTTTATGCAAATAAAAAGACTTCAGAGCATTTAATGTGTTCCAATAAAATTAGATGTGCTACACATTATAAGGGATTTTATAGATTCTTGTAACAGAATCTCCTTTGTATAGGAGATGGGAAGGGAAGTGAATATGTACAAGAGGAATAGTTCAAATATGTTTTTGGCTGGCACAAGGAGAATAGTGTAAACTCCTTATTTTATTTATTAATCCTGACTCTGATGTCCCAGAAGCACTTTGGAACTATCAGTTATCTACTGAGAGGTTCCAATGTCACCTGCCACTCTCTTACTCCTCCCCCTTGCTGCAGTATTTGCATAGCTGGATTATTTGGCTCTGTCTTCAACATGATGGCAGGCTTTGGGTGGACTCTGGCTTCACACTTAGGCCTGGACACAGAGTAGAGAGCCAAATATATACTGTACTGTTTATATAAAGTCACATAGTGAATAACGATCTGAAGAAAGCTAAAATGCAACCAAAATGTAAAAAAAAAAATAAAGAATCATATCAACTTGTTTGATATCTGCACCTAGAATTGTGATGTTATACTGATTTTTGTTTTCCTCTTTATGTCTAAACATAAAAATATTCTTCTTTTAGTGTATGCAGATATTCTTGTATTCTCAATATTTAACTTTCATATAGCTTTGTACCATGCTCGGTTTACTAAATATCCTTATGAGCATTTTCTCTATTAAAATTCTCTCTAAATAAAAAAAATGGAATATAAAAATATAATTTCTACAACCTCAATATTTTTCAAATGGTGCCTTTTCCAAGTGGATGAAGGGGAATGGAGTGGAACAGTGGGAAGGAAAGGGCAAAGGTTGAGTCTCTGGGGCCTAACTTTACTTCTAGGGCTTACGTCTGTGATTTGAACAGAGTCACACGGCAATAGAGTTTTGTTTTTCTCTTGTTGTTTTGTCTTTAAGAATTGACTGGTTTCATTTGAAATATCAGTGCAATTGAACCATGATGAAGGGGAAATCCTAGGAGTTGTGGGAATAATGCCTGTCTGTGCCTTAGTGATTATTTTAACAGAGACAAATAAGGAAGAATCTCAGAAATGGAGAGAAAGTGGTATTGCATTGTTTGTGTGTTTGGTGCTGGAGTAGGGCTCACCTCTGACTTAGAAACTTTTGACTTAGACCACAAAGGTCAGACAGGAGAAAAAGCTATTACATTTGAACAATTGTTTGAGACCTTTGGAAAATGAGTTTGTAACTTGAATTCCATTCACAGAGAACAAAAGTATATCATTGTAAAAATCAACCAGTCACTTTGCTGGTAGTTTTAGCAAGAAGATTTTTTAGATGCAGAATTCAGGTGGGAAATAGACAAAATATGCTTATTCTTGAAATATTGGTAGATATTAGAGATATTGCTGGCCATCTTCGTTTTATTTGATCCTGCATCTTTAGTTTGAGTAATCTCTCTCTTGAAAACTCTTGTTGCACCTTAACTTGGGCATTAAAATGATCACTTTACATTTGTTGGCAAATGTTTTTGATCAAATCTTGCTTTGCGCAAAATACCAAAGTAGTTAAGGATACGGGTCTTTCCACTGAGTTCCTTATGACTTGATCCAGGACATATTTCATTCACTCAACATACAACTATTGAATGCAACGTGTTCTAAATATTGTAGTGCAACACATATATAATTTTTGAGAAAGTAGAGAGTAAGGACCTCATTGAATAGAGTTTGAGCTTACATTCATATATCATAATCAGTTCTAATATGTCCTGTGTTTTACTTTCTACATATGGCTTCCATTTCTAATTTATTTTAAGAAGACTTACTTTGATTAACTTGTTAATTATTAGAAGAAAATAATACTCTGACTCAAGATCTCTGCCGGAAAAAAATACCATTTCATAATTTTGCCCACCTGCTCACAACATGAATGAATCTAATAATCCTTTGCTGGAGAGTTCTTTGCATTGTTGATCTGTCATAATGCAACACTTCAAAACTCTTCTTAGTTGAACCATAGGGATGAAAGAAAGTCCAATCTTGAGCTAGTCACTCATGTTTTCTGTTGTTATAGATGTCACTATTCAATGACTGAAAGAGAATCTAGTTCCTATTAAACTGTAGGCTGAATGATACTATGTAGAACAAATGGAAAAAGAAACATGCTATTTCTGAGCTCGATGCCAGTTCCCCTGCTTCTCCTTTGTCTGAGATTTGATATGTTGAAATTTCAGTTAATGCTGTTGACAAGTATGTACACTTTCAGTTGCCAGCCAGGTCTTAACTTTCACAAAAGAACTGCTGGAGAGGTTCTGGCCCTGAGATGGCTGCTGGGATAAAAGCACCTTTCATTCAAAAAAAGTCACTTCCCTGTGTGTGGTGTACCCTAAGATGCAGCAACACAACCACTGGAAGGTGACTCTGAAAGCAGAGGTAGAAAGAGAAAATTGC
Organism: Microcebus murinus; assembly: GCF_040939455.1. Lineage (NCBI taxonomy): Eukaryota > Metazoa > Chordata > Mammalia > Primates > Cheirogaleidae > Microcebus > Microcebus murinus. Next base: position 93,683,358 of record NC_134110.1, on the reverse strand, counting down.
TGTGTTCGTGGTTGGCCATACAATTGCAACCGTGCTGGTAAGTCAATATGAGTTGCCATGGAGAGGTGACTATAAGAGGAAAAACAGATGGTGGTGGTTGTGGTTGAGACAAAGAAATAAAAGCCCCAAATAACCTTCTGTATAAAAGTTATACATAATTCACAATTTAGGGAAGAAAGACATTGTGTATGCTTAGAAAGCTTATGTAGCTATTTTTCTCACAGCAATGCATACATATATTATTAAAATCCTCACATTACTCATCTAATTATTTCCCAGGTCTGAAGTTAACCTCTTCTATGTTACTTGCCAAAGCATCCCCCTTATTTCACCGAACTCATGTCAATATCCATTTTATTTACTAAATCTATTATAATTTAAAGCAAGATTGCCTACCAAATATTTCCATTGCAAGTTCTCAAAAAATTTATCTTCTATTGCTTTGAAGAAAGAAAATGTGTTTGACAAATATTTATTGTGCAAAACACTCTTACATTCCTTGTTTGTATGCCATCCTATAAAAATATAAGCTGATCTAGGCCTTGGAGTACTAAAACATTGTATCTTATGCTACAGATAGTTTTGCCCTCTAATGTATACGTGATGAAAATAAGCATGAAGTATATTTTTATATTCTGATCCATAAGTTTCTAAAAATGTATACATTAATAATGGAAGTTGATGTTTTGATCACTATTATAAAAGGAATTTCCACACTTGTTCCAATATTTAGCATTAGGCAACAACATCACTTAATGAAGAGCTGGATAGGTGTGATTTCCCACCTCACCTCAAAATATAGAGGTGACTTGTGTCTGTATTTTCCTAATAAAGCATATCAGTGAAATTTTGCTTCCTTGAAAAAAACTATTTTCTTTGTAATTGCATACAGGGACATATAATAGAGGCAATCTCTTACTTTATCAGAAACATCTTTGGAAGACTTATTTCTGATATCATGAAAGAATAATCTTCCTGAACATCACCACTGTAAAAATCGGATTTTTAAAATTGTTTTAATTGTGTCAATGAGCTAACAAGAAACTAAGTAATTATGAACTTGAGCTTCAGTTTCTAAGACTCAAAGAATGGAGAAGAATCCACCACTAAACCTTTTCTAGTAAAAATGTTGCCTTAAAGCCAGCACAAGGAGACAGATTTGAGCTTGACTATGATTTGTTTTTGGTAATAATGAGGGGCTGAGGAAAAACAATTATATTAAAAAAAAAAAACTGTAACACACCTGTCGTTAGAGTCCAACCCTATTCCTTTTGAGTTTTTATTATTTACCTATAATAGACTAAATCCAGAATAATTTCTTGTTTCCACAAGTGTCTCCTAAAAAACCTAAATATAATATATTTAAAAACTTGTTTTCATTGATCCCATCAAAAATAAAATCTATTTTGAGAGGCTACTCAAACTAAAAATTATAATTCTGTATATATTAAAATTTCTCTTCCTTCCTATCTAGGTCTGTCTATACATGCTGTTTATCTCATATTTTTAAAATCAGTACCCCATTCATAAAATAACAATCTAACATATTAATACAAAAAAGTTCCCTGATCCACCCTTCTAATCAGAACCTGGGGTCCATAAATATGTACAGTTAAATACAAAACAATTTCATTCCTAAGTCCTAGACTTGTACCCCTAGTCAAAAAAAGTAGCTAAATAGTCATCACCCCTAAACCCTCATAATTTTAAAAATGTACATGAAACAGGGGAGATTGGAACCATGACCCAAAGAATTGAGAGAAACCAGTGACAAATAGAAATTTTTGAGCCCACAGGATGACAGATAAGAAATACTTGTGAAATTAAAAAAAAAAAATGGCTGAAATCAACTGGAACCAATCTGACCAGCTGGACTCTATGAAGAATAAGTTGGTTAACATCACAGCCCAAGTTTCTACCATGTTTCATTCCTTCTGAATTTGCACATGTGATCCATGAAAACCATAAAGTAATAACTGTGCGTATTTGAGTACTTTTCAGACCTTCCCTTTCCTTGCACAATCACATACTAATCCAGAAATCCACCCTCTAAACCTTTTCTAATAAAAATACTGCCTTAAGCCAGCACAGGGAGATGGATTTGAGCTAGACTGCTGTCTCCTTGTTGGTTGACTTACAATAAAACTTTTCTCAAAAACCCAGTGTTGTGGTACTAAATTCTGTACACATCAAAGAGCAAGGCACTTTTACTTGATAATACCTTTTATTTGATGGTGGATTGTTAAGTAGTGTGTCATTTTAGTTTCCAAGTTTGGGGTATTTTTGTTATCTTTATGCTATTAATTTCTAGTTTGATTCCATTTTTGTCAAAGAACAGACCCTGTCAATTTCAAATTTTTTAATTTATTGAGATTTGTTTATGCCCCTAAACATGGTCTATCTGAATATATGTTCCATAGAAACTTGAAAAAATATGTTTTCTGCTGTCTCTGGGTAGAGTTTTTTATAAACACTGATTAGATCCTGTTGTTGTATGGTTGATTTTCTTCACTATTCTCACTGATTTTATATCTAGTTCTTCTATTGATTAGTTATGAGAGGGCTGCTGAATATCCAGCTATAATTGTGGATTTCTCTATTTTCCTACCAATTCTATCAGTTTTTGCTTCACATATTCACTGCTATTAGTTTACTTTTTATATATTTAAGATTACTATGTCTTCTTGGTGGATTGACACTTCTATCATTATATACTGTCCCTCATTGTCTCTGATAATTTTGTTTCCTCGGTAATATACTTTATATGATATTAATATTGTTACTTGCTTTCCTTTGATTAGAGTTTTCATAATACATCTGTTTTTTTCTGTTTAATTTCAACCTGTTTTGAGAGGTAGAAAAAAATATCAGTTATTTTAAGTGAGTTTCTTGTAGATGGTGTACAGATGGCTATGTTTTTAATCTACTCTGCTAGTTTCTGACTTTTAATTGATGTATTTATACCATTTACATTTAATGTGATTCTCAATATATTACTTAAGTCTAACATTTTGCATTTTCTGTTCTCAGTTTTTTCATTTCTGTTTTCCTTTCCTGCCTACCCATGGGTTCTTTGGACATATTTTGCAATGCCACTTTAATTTATCTACAGTTATTTTGAGTATATCTCTCTGTATAGCTTTCTTAGTGGTTCATTTCATGGTGGCATAATTTATTGCAGCTTATCAGTGTTATTATTTTAGCAATTAGGCTGAACTATAGAAACCTTCCCTCATTTTGCATCTGTTCACCTCCCACCTTCTATAATATATTTGATTTAAACATTTCCTCCACATCACATATATTTGCAACCACAACAGTATGTATTATGCTTCCACCATCACATACAATTTAGAAAGCTCGAGAGGAGAATGAAAACCTAGTGTATTTACCCATATCTATTTACCATGTTCTTTCTTCTACCCTGATGCTCCCAGGTTTCTTCTTTGGTCCTTTTCTTTCTGTTTAGAGAACTTCCTTTAGCCCTTTTATAGGGTTAGCCTGCTGCTAGTGACTTCTCAAGGACAAATTTTTTTTCCTCTGAGTCTGTTTTGATTTTCGATCATTGCTAAAGAATATTTCTATGGAAAATAGGATTCTTGGTTCATAGCGTTTGTTTTTTTTTTACTTTTTTTTTTTCAGCACTTGAAAAATATTGTGCTATTCCATTCTGGCTTCCATAATTTCTGATGATAAATATTCCATCATTCAAATTGCTTCCCCCTGTAGGTAAGGTGTTGTTTTTCTCTGGTTGCTGTCAACATAATTTGTCTTTAATTTTCAGAAGTTTAATTATGATCCATCCTGTCATGAATTTCTTTGGGTTTATTCTGGTTGAGGTTTTTTTAGCTTCTTTAATTTGTAGGTTTATTTCTATTGCTAAATTTGGGAAGTTTTTAGCCATTATTTCTTGTTTTATATCTTTTTTTTTCTATCTATAGCAAGTGCAAAGCCATTATTTCTTTAAGTATTTTTTTAACCTTACCTTCTCTCCTCCCCTTCCATGATTCCTATGACAGAAATGTTAGGCATTTTGTTATAATCCCACAGGTCTTTGAGTCTCTGTTCATTTTTTTCTCAATCTACTTTCTTTATGTTTCTCATAGTAGACATTTTTTTGGTTCTATCCTCCAATTTACTGATTTTTTTTCACTGTACACCCCTCCTTTTTATTTTAGAATCCATCCAGTGAGCTTTTAATTTTAGTTATCATGTTTTTGAATTCTAAAATTTTTATTTAATTCTTACTTATATCTTCTATTTCTTAGCTGAGATTTTCTAATTTTTTTGCTGAGGCTCTCTAATTTTTTATTTGTTTCAAGTCTACTTGTAATACCTCATTGAATCTTCATTTTTATCATAGCTGCTTTAAAATCTTTGTCAGATAATTCGGGTTTTATTTTAAGAGATGAAGTCTCACTATGTTGCCCAAGCTGGCCTCAAATTCTTTGGCTCAAGCAATCCCCCTACTTCAGCCATTCATGTAGTTAGGACTACAGGCATGTGCCAGTGCAGCCCGCTGTCAGATAATTTTAACATCTCTCCTTTGGTATCTATTGCTTTCTTTTCCATTGAGTTTGAGATCTTTCTGGTTTGACATGATATTTTTATTGAAACCTGAACATTTTTTATTATGTTGTGAGACTCTGGATTTACTTAAATCTTCTGTTCTAGCTGTCTGTATTTTTTTTCTGACACTACTCCAACAAGAGAAGGGTGGAGTACACCTTGTTACTGCCAGAAGAAGGTAAAAGTACAGATTCCCTGTTCAGACTCCATTGGATACCTGAGGTGAGGGGTTCCTCATTACTGCTGGATGTGAATGAGAGTTTCATTATCTCTGTATAGTCTCCACTGACACCATGGTGGGAATAATATAATTACCTCTGGGTGATGGTAAAATTCCTGACTCCACTAGCCTTCATCTTATATACCACTCCAGTAGTGAAGGAGGAAGATGCCTCCTTATTGCCTGGTGAGTGTGGAAGTTCAGGCTCATCACATGGTCTCCACTGTCACCATGAATGAAGGGGGGACTCATTGTTTTTCAGCAGGGATAAAAGTCCCAGCTCCCTCTTTGGATAGCTCTAACACTATCTTTGCCTTTCCTCTAGGGTGGAAGTCTAAGCTCCCCATTTGGCCTTTCTTGATATGGATGAGGGAGTGGCCATAGGTTGTGTGTGTGTGTGTGTGTGTGTGTGTGTGTGTGTGTGAAAAAGAGAGAGAGAGAGAGAGAAATGTTTGACTAGAGTAGAGTGGTTATTGTCTAAAAGTTTTCTCTCTTGCTTGGCTTCCCTTTTCCTGGTCCTTTGGTTAGAGAAACTTGGTTGATTTGCGGGCCCTTTTCTCTCTGCACCAATTGGCATTTCTGAGTTGCAGCTTCATCTGTTTCAAATCTGAAGTACATGCAGCAAAAGAAAACCCAGGGGAATCACCTCCTCATCATTCCTTAGGTCACCCACTGCTCTACCTTCTTCTCTCCACTCTTCAGAGTTTCCTTATGTATGTTGTACACATCATGTCCAAAGTTTCTGGATAGACTTGGCAGGAGAAATACAGAAAAGTGTATCTATTCCATCCTCCTGTGAGTGGAAGTCTTCTCTGTGTTTTATTGAATTTATTCCTATAAGTTGTTGAATTTATTCCTACAAACTTGCTACTGCAGATTAAAAAATAAATCCATGAATAAAGTATAAATGAAAAGACATCTGTGAAGACACTTTATAAACTGTATGTATAGTTTAATAAAATATTTAAACTAGGAATTAATGTAAACCTTCAGCGAGAGGCCATACTGGGTTGAAAAAATACTGACTCTGCAGCTGGACTAAGGGACATCCTTTTACTGGTTCCAATACTCACTAGTTGTGTTTATTCATTGTGTTAGGTATTCTTTTAAATCTCTAGGTAAGGGTGAAAATATTAATACCCACTTTATAGGGTTTTTATTAAGATTAACGAGATGCCATATGTAATGCCTATTACAAAGTAGGTGATGGGTATTAGTTCTCTCTCTTTCCTCTAACTTTATAAGAAATGGAAATAGATTTGTAAAAATATTAGTCCAAAAAGCTTTATATTTTAAAGTTAAATAAGGACCAATATGTTAGTTACTTAACATCATATATTAAATGTGTTTTCTTGTAAATATGCTTTTTTGTAATATTAACTATACTTTAGGCTGAAGTATGGAACAGTAATTAATTATACTTACTACACTTGATATTGTGAGAAAAATCATTATTCTATAAAGGATTTTACAAGTATGGATCCTCGCTAGCAGCAGGGCATGGATTGGATGGAGATAAAACATCAGGGTGTTGGCAGTGTATCCTCTGTAGACCAGCTGCATCAGAGCTCAAAAAAATAACACTTGTGCAATCCTTGTCACTAGAAGAGGAGCCAGAAGACGGATCTTATAATCACTTGTGTTATATTGAGCCCGTCTGTACACTTGTCTAAAAAAACCCTGAAAACTAAGGGGTTGATCAAGCTTTACTGGTCTTTTGTGAAACATTCTAATGTCCAAAGTGTAAGCATATTAAAAGAGTTTGTCCCTTGAGACTCTGAACAGTAAAGATACTCCAAGAAAGTTGATGAAGGCTATTTCACCACGTTAAATCATAGCTATTAGTTAATGATAAGGGTGGAAAAAAAAAAGAAAGTAAAATGCAAGTTTACACCAGAAACACCTCGATCATTGAGGTTTTCACTAGTTCTACAACCAAGGACATATTCCATTGTCGGTGGTTGACTGCAACTTTCAGTGGTTTGCCTTTTCCAGGATATGAACAGCAATAGCATACTAATGCCACCAACTATTTTGTTATTTAAATGTCTATCGTACATTCTAATTTTCAAAAAGAAATGGCTTCTCTATAGCTTAAATACTTTGACATGTACTAGGGTGTTTTTTTTTTCTATGTTATTTTCTGAAGAGGAAACATTTAATTTCATTCCCAAATGAAATATTTAGTTCTTGCTGAAAATTTGTACTTTAAAGGTGTGTGTTTTTTTTTTTTTTTTTTTTTTTTTTTTTTGAGACAGAGTCTCGCTTGTTGCCCAGGCTAGAGTGAGTGCCGTGGCGTCAGCCTAGCTCACAGCAACCTCAAACTCCTGGGCTCAAGCAATCCTGCTGCCTCAGCCTCCCGAGTAGCTGGGACTACAGGCATGCACCACCATGCCCGGCTAATTTTATATATATATACATTAGTTGGCCAATTAATTTCTTTCTATTTATAGTAGAGACGGGGTCTCGCTCTTGCTCAGGCTGGTTTCGAACTCCTGACCTTGAGCAATCCGCCCGCCTCAGCCTCCCAGAGTGCTAGGATTACAGGCGTGAGCCACCGCGCCCGGCTTAAAGGTGTGTTTTTTTAAAAGAGGACTTCTTGTAGGTGGTCTCTACTACAAATATAAATGAGAAAGGTCCTTGAAGAAACTTTTGGCCCATAACCCTCTCTTCTGTCTTCTCATGCTGGGTTGCCATTTACGCAAAACCACCACGAGATTCTTAAATGCCATGGCAGGCATGTTCCCGCCAGCAGTTTGTGGGATTGTATAGGTCACCCAGCCTAGGGATTCAGCTTTAGTGCTCTCAGATCCATTTTGGCTCCACTGGAGGGTTGAAACTCAATCTAACTGCTGTTCTGTAACAAATTGGCACTTTGGGCTTTTGCTAAAATAGTTGCCTTATTCCTAGCTTGAGCTATTCGTGGGCTATAGCTGCATTTTTTAAAGTTGGCTTTGCTTGGTAGTTAGAAGGAGGAAGAGTTAGGTTGGAGCAGTTGGGTTTGGGATAATTTCTGGCAAGGGTGAGATACTTAAAAGCTGAATCAAATGATGAAATGACCCTCTTTGAGATCAAGGGACATCCCTGAGCAAATATTAACAGATTATATCCTTCTGATCGATTTTTGTGAAATTCTTAACTGGAGTATTATTTAGTTAGTATGAAAGAAGGAGCGAGAATACTCATCCCCTAGTTTTTTTATGGAATGGTTTATTTTATGGGTATATCAGTGTCTTCAGTGCTACTAGAAAACAAGTATCAAAACTTCTTCCCTTAATGAAAACCTATTGGTGAAATGTAAGATTATTTTTATTAAATGTGTGCCACCAAAGGAACTATTTCCAAATTTTACTTAATTATAAGAACCTCAATTCCCATAATTAAACTCTACAGCTTGAAATCCTCTGTGTTTAGGTAAACTAACAGGGTTGATATAAGAGAAGTACTGATTAAAATAATCCCTGTTAGTGAATAACCCAAAAGTTATTTTTAGCAGGCTTTGAGTTTCTTTACAGTATGTTTTATGCCCACTACTTATTTATTGTTTGAATTATTCTAATTATATTTGGTTTCACTTGCATTGAAAAACACTTGACTTTTCTGTGCACATACTGACAGTCAGGAAGGAGACGGCTTCCATACCCATATTGAACTTCACAGGGAAGTTCAAAACTCCTTGCTTTGAGGCTCTCAAAGTACACAATATACAGGTCGTCCATCTATACTAGGTTTTAATTCACCTTAAATCAAAGGAAAAAGGAAAGCTCACCATTGGAATCTGTATTCTGATGCTGTGTAAGATCTTTTATAGGGATTCAGGCACATTAGCTTCAAAACTATAATTTTCATCCCCACTTTCAATGATTATTACAGTATCTATCCATCAAGTTGTCCTTGGTTAGAGTGAAAATACAAGCAGAGTTATAACCTGTTTTATTCTTCATGCTTCACAGATCATTGTCCTTCAGATTCTAATTCTTTAATGTTTCCACAAGGTCCCTCTTCTAAATTTCCTTGGCCATGGTCTTTGTTCAGGTCCGTTTCTTCTGTGACTTGATGACTGCAGTAGCTTCTACCATGTTCCTTACCTTTAGTCCCAGTCTCATCCTTAGCTCCATCCCTCCCTACTCCCACTACAGAACAAGATCAAAACATCCCCAAACCTCTGACACAGGGGTTTTCTAAAGCATAATACTGTTTATGAAACTCCTTTATGCCAGAAATAAATCCTTTAACAGCTTTCCTGTCTCTGCCAGGTAAATCGCAAAGTCTGTGACCAGACATACTTTATTCTTCTTTTCTCCTTACAAGGCACCTCCCAGCACATGTGTCTACACCAAAATCTTGCAAATGCCAATTCTTGGCCTTTCCATTGGTGAATTGGAAAGTCAATTTAGCTGGTCTAGGCTAGCATTATATAACAAAATATAACAAAATTGACCAGACTATGACACACATAATAAAGTAAGCATTGCTTCTTGATAATTTGTTTCAGTGTGTATGTGGTAGAAAATGCAGAATGTATTTCCTACTGTGAGTTGAGATATAACTCACAAACACAGAAAGGGAGAGAGAGAGAGCATGCAAAGCTCTTTTTCTTAACACAGGTAATCCATGTTTGTTGACTGAAATATTCAGAAAAATTATAACGACAATAATTTTTAAATGACCAATATTTCACTATTCAGAGATAATTTAGACAGATGGATACAATGTATGTTTCTACACCTAAACACACATACACACATACATGATTTATATGCACAGCTGCACAAAGCATTTCATACACATAGAAGGGTCTCAAAAGATTGAATTAGTAGATGTAAATATCTTGTTATCAAATAAAATACCATTATGCATGCATACAATTTTTTTCCTACATAATATATTGTGATTAGATTTTTTATCAATACATATTGATATACATTATTTTTTATGGCACATAGTATTTCATTGTATGGATAGTAGCAACATATACTTTTAGTATCCCATAATATTAAATATTTAGACAACTTCCAATCTCCCCCATAATAAACACACTTTTTTGAGTGTCTTTATATAAGAGGAAACATGTCAATTTGTATGCATGTGTTAATATATATGTGTATATATGCATATATATGCACACGTGTGTGCGCACGTGCACCAGGAATGATTTTAAGTGTCTTATATATATTAACTCATTTAGTCAGCAAAAGAACAAGTAAAGTAGTCTCTGTTATTTTCCTGATTTTACAGAGCAGGAGCCAAGGCACAGAGTTTAAGGATGTTGCTCAGGATCACATGACAGTATAAGAGGCAGAGCCAGGATTTGAAAGTAGGCAGTCTGGCTCAGGAGTCTGTGTGTCTAACACTACATGAGGTTGCCTCTACAACTTGTAGAATTAAGATAAATTCCAAAAAGTGGACTTAAATTTAATAGAGCTAAAATTGAAAACACATGCTCCTCGACTTATAATGGGGTTATGTCCTGGTAAGCCCATCATAAGTTGAAAATATTGTAACACGTTGACTGCCACAAAAAAACCCAGAAACTTTTCCTTGGGGCCACAGTGTTTTATTACAAAAACAGAATAAAAACTCTGAGTGTTATTTAAAGGTAAACATAAAAAGAAAAATGAAATTTAATGGCTTCTATTCATTCAATCCACGTTTTTATAATTAAATTGCCAATATTAATTTTAACAATAAGAGCATCAACAAATAAGATTTTATATGTTCTTCACTCAGCCCCAGGGTCAAAACTAGAGTGAGTTAAATACAACTTTCATGGTAGTTAACGTGTTAAGTCAAAAATGCTATATATGCCTAACCTATTGAACATCATAACTTAGCCTACCCTATCTTATATGTGCTTAGAGCACTTGCATTAGACTACAGCTGGGCAAAATCATCTAACACATAGTTTATTTTACACTAAAGTGATGAAGATCTCATAATTTATTGAATACTATACTGAAAGTGAAAAGCAGAATGGTTGTATGGATAATTGAAGTATGTTTTTTACTGAATGTGGATTGCTTTTGCACCATTGTCAAGCAAAAAATCCTAAGTCAAACCATCACCATCGTAAGCTGGGGGCCATCTATATTTTTAAATCATTTGTCTCAGAGGCACATCAGACATTTCACAGCTTTTTGAGATGCTTTGCTCTGCCTTTAGCTTTATTTATTCTGTCCTTGCCTTTTTCAGCTGGAAAACCTTTGACCATTCTTTGAGAATCATGTTCAATAGCAACCTTTTTGTAAAGGTGTCTTGAATATGCTAGTCATGTCAGGCAGAGGTTAAAACACTTTGCCCTGTGCTCTTTGAATACTCCTCCATGATAGCATATATAATATTTTATTAATATTATAATTATTTGATCTTTGTCTTTCTTCTCCACGAGAGTGGGAAATAGCTCCTCCAGGCAAAAGATTCTGCCATTCACCTTTGTTCCCTCAGAGCCTACCTCATAGCAATTGTAAATGGTACTTGTTGAATAGATGAATTAATGAACAAAGAAAGAAAAAATAAATTAATGATTTTAGATTCATAAAACTGAATCTAAAAGGAAATAGCTGAGTACATTCTGATGGCTGGATTAAAAGTATTTGTTAATATTCTGTTAATATTCTTGCCTCTCAATCTTCCCACATTATATTAACTATATATATAACATAATACTTCTCTTTCTAAAATCATCTGTTATCATGTGATTTTTATAATGCCTGCCACCACAAAACATACTGTCCCGTACTATAGAGAGACCAACTACTATTTTTCTTTCAATTGATTCCTCTTGAAAAAGAGCATCTGGAATTCAATTAATGTTGGCAGAGTGGCCTGAAGATAAAAATTGCTACGTAAGTGCTGAATGTTGCTGTTGGTCATTAAGTATCACTAGACTTACATAGCCCAGATGATTTTCCTCATGATTGACATGAAAGTGCTTTTCTCTAAGCAAAGAATGAGGCCTTATTCATAGTATTTTCATTTCAAATGGGGTTTTACTGGGATATGTGATATATACACTCTAGCATATATACTGGAAATATTTATCTTTTCTTTCTCATTATGTCTTATTTATAATGCTTTATAGGTACTTTTATGGAGTTAAGGCTACCTTTATTTACAAAGTCCCAATACCTTTAATCAAAATTCTAACATCTATGTCACGAATTTTGAATTGTAACGCTACTTCAATGAATTTATTCCCGAAAGAAACCTTCCAGTGTGTCCCAGAGGGTGTGGGAGAAATCTGCTCCCCTCAGGAATGGGCTTGGTCAGAGCAGGAGCTGGAATAGAGAGTGACACTATCTCAGATGTGGTTTTCAAGGGGTGAGAGGACAGAGGAGGCTCTGGGTTCTTCCTAGACTGCTTCGGGGCCTGGCTGAGACCTGTACACGTCCCCACTACAGGACAGGATGCCATCACCAAGAGAACCCTGAGATAAGAGGGCCAGAGGCATCAACTACTTGATAGGCAGAACATTGGCTATCAGACATATACACACCACAATCACAAGAACACATGAATACATTACCTCACGTGGCAAAGGGGAATTAATATCACAGTGAAATCAAGTATTAAGCTGATCCTGAGATGGAGATATTTTCCTGGATTATCCAAGAGAGCCCAATGTAATTACAAAGGTCTTTATAAGTGAAAGGAGATAGGTGAGAAGGAAACAGGGGGATGATGGTATGAGGGCTCAACCCATTGTGGTTGCGTTTGAAGATAGATAAAAAGGGCCACCCACCAAAGGATGTGGGCAGCTTCTAGAAGCTGGAGAAGCCAAGAAAAAGAAATCTCCCCTAGAACCTCCAGAAGGAACACAGCACTGCCAATACCTTTATTTTAGCCCACTGAGACTTATTTTGGACTTCTGAACTATAGGAAATAATAAGCTAATGTAAGCTCTGGTAATTTGTTAAGAGTACTGGAATAGTAATAGAAAATTAATACACAACTGTTGCTACTTACTAACTGCCACCTATGCTCTTGATGTGCATATCTTAATATTTATAAGCAAATCAAAAATTACTATTATTTACTTTTGATGAGGAAACTGCAAGTTGACCAAGATAGCAGAGCTGGTAAGTCTCTGAAAGGTGCAACTTGCCCCATCTGAAGGATTGAAGGAATGTCCCATCTAACAGTGGGTGGGGTAGAGAAGAAAGAGGGTTAAATCATTGAACACACCACCATGCTTCCCATATTATTTCTACCTCTTAGGATAAAGCTAACTTCAGAATTTAACTTTATTAACCAATATTCATTTTGTTGCATGATTTCAGAGTGATATGATCAGGACATAGAGTTAATAGTGCTAACTCTGAGGGTAATTAGTTGATTGTTCTGAGTTTCTTATATCAAATAGAGATAAGATATTTATCCTACTTATCTTAGCATCAATTAGTTTAAAACTACAGAAAAATTGAAGTGCTAAATGATGTCATATCCATAGTATTATTATTTTCTCATACTTTATAACATTTCTTTAATGCATTCACTTATTCTCTGACATATTGAAAAGTTGGTGAAAATAATTGTCACTGTACCATTTGATTATGCTGAGTCAGTGCACAAGATATATTATAAAGAACTCTCCTGAGTGAATTTGTGGTACATAGATGCCCTTCACATGTACTCTTTCCACTCAGCCTCCATAAATCTGTCTATTCATACTGTAATGTCTATTCCTCTTTTAACAGAAAATTTTCTTTGATATATGACTCATAGTTCTTTATTTCCTCAAAACACAGATTTGCAGTATAACATGTGACTGTTTTCTCAGATCCCATATTGTTTATTTGACAAAATAGTTTACACCCTCATTGTCAAATTATAAGAGTAGGAAATGCCTGTTCAACTTCCTTGAGATACAGGGACTCAAAATGTACAGACAGAGTTCATGCGGCCTTTTCAAATGCCCTGGAGACAGTTGCTTCACCTAGTGAAGCTGGTTCAGGGAAAAACTCAGACAGTCACACTTGGCATTAAGGAAAATACTGTTCTCCTGAGCACTCGTATTCCACTTCACTCAGTTACATAAGCACTAATGGCCATTCAGACCACTGGAGATGGTACTAAAAATCAAGCAATGGAAAAAGGAGGTGGTATATGCAATTATTTTGAATTTTATTTGACTTTATTCATTTCACTAAAGATTTTTTTCTGGTTTCACTGCCATAGACTTTGCCATCTAACCCCTACCAAATATAATATGACAACTATGTAGAAACAGGGAAGCCTCTAACACTATTCCTGCCTTTACTGGATGAACCACATCATAAGCAAGCCAGGTCTAGAATTCCTGGGTCCATCTCAAGGTCTGGGCACATCATAAGACTTTCCCATCTGCTTAGAGACACATAGAAACTTCTCCAGAGTCGTGCCTGCTTTGGCATCATGCTAAATCTCCAGGGTGTCAGGGCTCTTTGAAGTATGACACTATGAAATGGGGTCATAACACAAATGCCATTGAGCCTTTCTTTTCAGAGCCCTGAAAAAATATTTCCAAATTACAGTTTAAAATATAAGATCATAATTGGCCTTGCCCATGCCAAGATACACAGAAGTTAGGCATAACCAAACAATCAATCAATCAGAAGTTAGGCATGAGAAGCCCCTTGGGAGGTGAGTGGATAAGAATTTTTAGAGCAGAGGAAGTGGGGGTAGAGCTGAGGGCTGCATGGATTTTCCAGACTTACAGACACCTGCTCAATAACCCCAAATTTGTCTGAAATGGCCTGGAAATGTCGGTTTAGATAACAATATTAGTCAGAGCTTTTAAATTCCCACTTTAGGGAAAGAATTGATCCTTCATGGTTATAAAATATTTACTACATGAATTCCTAGGCTATAGGTTACACAGAAGAGGTTAGAAGTCATACAATGCACTTTAACTTCACAGTCTTTCATGACACCGCGGTTTGATCAAATGCTTTCTTATGATTCTGCCAACACAAGTAACCCTGTTCTGATATTTTTCATTATGTATATTTCTAGTGAGTAGGAGAAATGTCCAAGCAGAACAAGAGTAGAAGGTAGTTCACTTTTCTTATTATGACATTGAATCTCTAAGGGTATTTACTCCTTAAGAATGAGACTTCTTCCTCATTTCTTGTTTGGGCAGAAGCTGATCCTGTAGAGCCAGGCTAGATAAATGCCAAGGAATATGTCCGGTCACCTAAAGTTTTATAGCTCTTTAGTTAACTGTAAATTAATTTTCACAATTAGGAATAATTATTATGAGCAATTATGCAAAATACCATGGGAAGCATTAATAGTAATATATGGATCAATAAGAAACCTACTGTATTTTGTCTCTACAGATATTGCTTGGGCATGAAATAAGGAAACAGAGACACTTCTTGAGTTATTGGAAGTATAGGTAGTTAATGTGGGTCATGGTTAATGAGTCATAGATTTATAGGAAACATTATTTTCACCTTGTAGCCTTGTAAAGAAATGCCTGACCCTGCAGAAAGAATTTTAAAACATACCCCCTTCTCCTTGCCATAACACACAGAATATAGAAAGAACACACAGCCTACTCCAACCTCTACCAGGTATATTTTGTATGATCAAATTACACTTACATTTTGTTTCATAACCATAATGAATACTTTCAAGTTGATTACAATTTGATTCTGAAAGTTATAATTCAATACAACATTTATATTACAATGAGTGTGGAATATTTTTCAGGCAGTGCCTAGCATGAGCTAAGGTTACATTACTCTACTGCAGCTCCAAAGTTGCCTTCCCTGTTCCACACAAAGAGAATGTTTTAATGGTTTTTATATACTTATATTTAAAATCATGCCCCAATTTAATTTTTTTTTTAGTACTTTTGAACCATCCTTTCTGTGCACAGTTGATTTGGTTCCCTTTTCTCCTTCCTTTCTTCCTGCCTTCCTTTGTCCTTTACTGCCTGCCTTCCTTTTTATTAAGATCCTGATTGTCTTGATTTTTTAACTTCCTAGGAAAAGAAACATATTCTTTTTCCTTCATAGTCTTTATAGCTTCCAGAGTCTTACCTACTTTAGCTTTCCCTTAGAAATGATTGCATTTTTCTTTAAGTCTGTTTTCCGTTCTGTTTTAAACTGATGACAGGTTGGTTTTGCTTTCTCTGGAGCATCCTCTCTCTGGAGCAAGAAAAATCCTGTATTTTCTTGATTTCTCTACCTTTATTTAAGCCTCAAGTTCTATAAATGTGTCACTCGTTCTCTTTGCTCCGGGGTCTCTGCAGATACCCTCTTTCAGCCCTCCACCCTCAGGTGTCCTCTGGACTGGCTGCTTTCTATTGATGTATATCACACTTTGGTGACTTCCTTTCACTGCTCTCCTGAGCCACAACCACTGTGTTCTCTAGGTGTCACATTCAGTGATGTGCAGGTAAATGGTTGAACAATAGGTTCTCAAAACAAACAAGCAAACTCTGCTTTTTAGCGTTTCCTGATTCCCATGTTGCAGATAGTCCCTACATGGTGTGTTGCGATGGTGCATTGCCCACGTGATGTCACTGACCCTGGAGTTGGGAAGAGACGCATGCTGGGGCCAGCGACTTGCCCACACCACTGACTAGGACCACTTTGACAGAGATATCTCTAAAATACATTCATCCTTTTTCTGAGTTAACAAAGCATCCTGAATACTATTTAAGTTCATTTAGTGGCCCTGGGTTATAAATATTAATATCACGCTCTCAGGCAAAAAGTATCTCTAAACATTATGTCATTGAGAGAGGAGATATTTACCAATAAACTAAAAAGGACTAAATAGCTTAAATAGAAAATTAGATTAAATAATTAAGTAAACAATAGTAACTTGTATATTTTTGAAGGGTTTGTTCTTATTTGTTTGGTTTTTAAAATATAATACTCAAATCTAGTTGTAATGTACAGTTCAGGGGTAGAGAAACTTTCGTATTGGAAGGCCACATTAATTTAGCTGTAATCAAATAAGGCTGCATTCAAGAAACTTCAATCAGATATACTTTAAAATGCACATTATTTTGTAAAAATCTAACTACTATGTACTTAATAATTTCATACAATGGAAACTATTGTTAATTTTAAAGTTAACTAACTTTTTAATGCCTTTGTTGTGTCTGCTTTTTGTTGGAGAAAGCATTTGAATGTTTGGTTGCAGCTTGGAGGTCCACAGTTTCAGTTGATCCTCTAGATGGGTGTCAGTCGTTTGTGACCTTAGGGCATCTTGATTTGGGTTAGGTAGGAGAATGCACATTCGTAGCCATAAGTGGTTGAAAAGCAAGAAAGCATTTTCTAGGGTGTATTGCCAAAGGGGTGGGTGTATTCTACTGCATTTTTCCCATATTTCAATTGGATCTTTCTTAGTATCAAACAACAACTTCAAAATGCCATCTACTGAGAGCTCAATCAATTCCACCTATAGTTCTTTAGGTGCCTTGAGGATATCAACTTGGTAAAGCTGAAATGCTAATTTGAGTGTGATGTCATGATTCTCAAAGTCAGTGAACCTTTCATTGTATTCTCCAATTAATAGGTCTGTAACAGCTGTGCAACCTTCAAATGATTGGCATATATTATCCTGCTCATCAATGACCTTTGCTAACTGGGGAAAAAGTTCATCTGAAATTTCCTTTTGAAGAAGTGCTTTGGAAAAATATTGCTATTTTTGAAATACTTGGAATTTTTTGCCGCGTATCACATATCGACTTTTAATAGTTTTACCTTGCAAAGAAATATTTAAGTTGTTTTGATTTGACATGATATCACACAGAAATGCTATATTCCTATAAAAATATTTTTTCAATAATTCACAATGCTGATTCCATTCTTCATAAAATTTAACCATCTGTTCTTGCAGAGATAAAACTTTGGCTAACACTTGTCCCTGTGATAGCCAACACACTTTAGAATGATACTGCAAGTCCACACTGAATACCTCAGTAGCTCCTCATTCAACTTTAACGTGTTACATAAACTGACAATGCTGTGTTGTATTTGCATGCATATAGTTTAACAATACTTGTAATTTGTTGCAAAGTATCACTTAAAATAGTAGCTCTAGCACATATATTTTGCTGATGTGAGATACAATGAAAAGAAATGAGAGCATATGGATCTGCTAATACTTTTTTTATCTGTGCAATAAGCCCTTCATGTTTTCCTATTATGGAAGGTGCACCATTTATACATACAGTCTCTAAATTTACCAAATTCAGTCCAACTTTACAACATTTATCTTGAAAGATCATGAAGATATCTATGCCCCGTGTTCTGTTCCCACGAGTGCCCAAAGTGAATAACTTTGTAGCAAAGAAAATCCTCTGTCATGACCTGAATGAAGTATAAAACCTGCACCAAGTTTGTAGTATTAGTTGATTCATCCAAAACAATTGAATAAGGTGTATTTTCCTTTGGAAGTATTGCATGAAGTTTTTCTATTAGGTTGAAGGCTAGTTCATGCTGTTGATCAGTTATGGTTTTCCTTAAAAGAGGTAGTTGTTTGTAGTTTGAAATGTTATCAGCGTCTAAGCATCCTACAATTTCAACAATGCATTCTTTCACAATTTCTACATCATTGAATGACTTCCCCTTTTTCCTGACTATATAAGCTATTTTATAAGTTGCTTCAGTGGCATTATCCAGGTCTTATTGTTGCTTGAAAGAATTGTCTTTGCTTTTGCTTTTCATCTTTTCATTTCTGCGATACAATCTTTTGCACCTCTCCAATTTAAAATAATTGTGGTCCTTATGAGTGTGATAATGCTGATGAACTGTGCAATTATTCACAAATTCCACTTCAAACAGAAACACAGTGCACAGTTGTCAAAAACTGATAACAGACTGGTGTACTTGACCCCATAAACTCTCACCAACCAGCTTCGTGCAGTAGTGGTGCCAGTCAGATGGGAAGTTAGGACTAAATCATGAGCACTGCAACCATCAATTTAGCCTTTTTGGCTTACTGATGTTCTAATTGTGCCAGTAATCTGGGAGGATTTTTTCATTAAAACTTATTTTATGCTTTGGTATTTTAAATATGTTCATTTTAAAAATAAAATAAAAACAGAGAAGATGAACAAAACTATATTAATAAAAATAAAAGGATTTGCTCTGTAAGAGTTGGGTTCAGTCAAAAGGCCACTCTTTTTTTCTATTTATTTTTTATTTATTTCAGCATAATATGGGGGTACATATGTTAAGGTTATATACATTGCTATTGCCTTCCCTCCTCGAGTCAGAGCTTCAAGCGTGTCCATGCCCCCGACAATGCACAATGCACTTATAATGTATATATATAAACCCATCCCCTCCCCCCACCTGCCCGACACTCATAAATGTTTTTTGGGTTTTTTTTATAACATTTTAGTTAGATTTTATAACTTTGTCTTTACTTAGCAAAGGTTAGAGGTATGCCTTTCTTAAGGACTTAAAAGGCCACATGTGGCCTTAAGGCCACAGGTTCCCCACCTCTGGTACGGTCATTACAGCTGCCATGCACCTTCTCCTTGGGATTATTCCCTGTCTGTTTTTATGGCCTTTTATTAGTGCTCTTATTTCAACCCTTCTCAAGCCCATTTTTTAAGTTCTCATGGAATAAATATTAATGGTTTCTCAAATAAAGGATGCAGATTTTCTAATAAGTGGCATTAATTTGGCTTCTCTTTCATTATGTGTGTTTTCTTTAATATCATAAAAGAGAATGCTATCCATGCATCTTCTGACAGAAAAGAAAATGAGTTTTTCTCTGTTTGAAAAGTTCATTTTAAAGGATTTTGTGATGCACAACAGCTTCAAAATAGGGTTGCTTTTCAGAATGAATTGCCTGCAGCTGCTCTTCAGGGTTTCTTTTTTTTTTTTTTTCTGAGCATATCAATCCTGTTTGGACATTAAAAAAAAAAACAGTGCATATTTATATCACTGATGGGCCAATAAATAAAAGGCTGCATTTTTAGAGGAAAGTTCCTGGGAACATAAGCAGAGACAAACAGAAGGTTGAAAACATGATGCTGCTTCTTATATTTCTGATATTTTGTGTTTTAAACATTTCTGTACATTTGTGGATGCAGGAGGTGGTGACACGTCACTTCATGATCAGGAAATATGTGTGAAATGAATG
Organism: Microcebus murinus; assembly: GCF_040939455.1. Classification (NCBI taxonomy): domain Eukaryota; kingdom Metazoa; phylum Chordata; class Mammalia; order Primates; family Cheirogaleidae; genus Microcebus; species Microcebus murinus. Next base: position 93,663,470 of record NC_134110.1, on the reverse strand, counting down.
TGGATCTGGTGTGGTTGTCTGTAGACATTAGGCCTTTTCTTTTTTCCTACACAGCCTGCTGAAGGCAAATATTAACCAAGGTAAATTCAGCTTACTGCATGGAAGACATTTCTTTATGTCCAAGGAAATTAAAGCTAGTCAGCCATATACCTGCCACATAACTAGAAAAATAACTAGGGTGCCATCTTCATTTCAAAGCTGCGGTTTCTAGTGCCATCAATATGGCTACCGTGTTTCCCAAAAAATAAGACCTACCCATAAAATAAGCCCTAGCAGGATTTCTAAGCATTTGCTCAATGTAAGCCCATAATTTCTGTTTGGGTATTCAAAAAAGGATTTTACTTAATCTAAGATGAATTTTCATGTAGATATATGATCTCAATACATATGGTTCAAAGGGACTATTTAATTCTAGCTTTATTATACATCATGGTCTTGAGCCCAGAGTAAAGACATAAGCCCAGAGTAAGGACATAAGCCTCATTTTGAAATGGTGGTTAATAATTATCACAACTAGCAGTCTAATGAAAAGAAAAGAAACAAAACAGATTTGGCTAATGAATATTTTACACACAAAGTAGGGATGTGTAGGAATTTGGGGAGTTTTGTTCATTGTGCAAAATGATACTAGTTCTACTATTATAAGCCTGAAATTATTATTTTTTATTTCAAGTATGTTATACTAAGCCAACCTTTTTATTAAAATAATGAATTTAAGTCACAAAATATCTATATGGATTTTCTACTGTAGAAAATGATTTAAGAAGTATATCTCTAACTCACCAGATAGGTTAAAAATCTATTTATAATTGAAATATAATACTCAAAGTTATCTTAGTATATTTTCTGAGAGAAGTTTCATAGAATAGTAAATGAAGTATCAAAATTCTAATGATAATGATGACTGAAAGTGTGATTGAATATTCAGTCTTTTCCAGCCATAAAGTAAAGATTAAAATGGTATGATGATGCTTGAATTAGATTCTAATGAACTTTCTTTGCTTTGTTGTAGCTCTCAGCATTAGAGAGGCAGATCTTTGACTTCCTTGGTTTCCAATGGGCACCTATTCTTGGAAATTTTCTACATATAATAGTTGTCATATTGGGTTTGTTTGGAACCATTCAGTACAGACCTCGCTACATCATGGTGGTAAGTCTTATTTTTAATGTCTCTTCACACAAACACTACAAAATTACTATAAGAATATGAATAAAACAATTTAAGTGGCTCCCTCTGATATGATGTGGTATTGCTGTTCTAGCCCTCAGATATTCAATTTTGTTAAAAAGACAACAAAATGAATGTTTTACAGTGAGAGCAAAGCAACATGCCCATGGTGTGAGATGACATAGTGTCATTCTTAGTATAACTGATTTCAAGGTTCACAAAGAAATTTAAAATAGGCTTTGGACAGACTAGGAGATCTGGTTATGTTGTTGCTGTTATAAGTTGCAATGTGCATTAATGATCAATGTATCAATCTATCATTAACTTTCAAGGACATCTGTCATTAACCCTAAAAAGCCAACCTATCTAATAATTGTCTAACCACTGAAGACAATAATATAATTTAATTTTAATTGACTTAGGTCATTACAAATGAATTTATTGATGGATATTTAGTGCACACTGCTAATGTATTTCATGCTGTATGTTACTGAATTTTTCTCCATTTTATCAAGGCAAATATGAAGTATAAATCCATTCTCCAAGCTATGCCAAACACTCTGAGCTCACACTCCATTGTAGGACAATTTAATGAGGTAGATAGGCTTTGATCCACAATCTAATGGAAATTATTCACAGTAATTAGTTGTATTTTCTGTAAAAAGAGAGCGGGATTCTAGGCTACACATGTAAAAAGGTTGTGAGAAATAACAAACATATATAAGTAATTATAAATAGAAGTAACATATTCTAAAATGCTCATGGAGGCTGAGTAAATGTACGGCATTCAGTAGAATTACTGCATACTTCCTTGTAATGCAGTGACACTGCCTTACTAGAAGAAAACATAGACTTAAAGACATCCCATCTTTCAATTTTGGCTTAATCCAGTCACATCTGTGAAAAAGAATAAAGTTATAAATTTTTCCATAAGTGCACCCATTCTCTACTTTGAGTCTCACGATTGGATTTTTGATATCTTTCGTCATATCACAGAGGTGTAGGTAACTGGCCCGCAGACTCTGTACTCAAATGGCCCCAGAGCATTTGATGTTGCTCAATTTGCTGAACTAAATAATTTCTGCTTTACTCTTCTTCTCTTAACGATAGCCTTTCCTAGGCTACTGCATAATCTGCTAGAAGGGTGTTTCTTGGAGTTGAACCTGCAGACAGGTGCTTTAATATCATGTACAAGGTCAAACTATTACTGGATTCTAAATATGTTCCAGTTTGTTACTTTGAAAATAGAGCACTTTTACTCGCCACAGACTTTCTATCTTACGATGTTGGTGTCCTGCTGAGCCACAGGATACCAGTTGTCTGTGAAATCATAGACGGCTTCTATAGAATAAAGCTGTGACATTGTCCAGTCGTATTGCTTTTACTCACTAAATATCAATACGAACCCTACGTGCTGTTTGCACAACTACTGCCTTGGTTGAAGGATGTGCCTTCTCTCTCCCATATATGGACTTTCCTGCTTGCTTTCAGCCTTTCTCCCTTCCTAAGTGTTCTTTGTACTTTTCCTGAATCAATGGCTTAAAACCCTCACTGGCTCCTTAGCAGGATAAGATCTAAGAATATCCTTTCCTGATGCACCCACCCAAGCTCATGTCTCACAATCCTTTCTTTTTTTTCTTTCTTTCTTCCTTCTCTTTTCCTTCCTTCTTCCTTCCCTCCCTTCCTTCCTTTCTTCCTTCCTCCTTTATTTCTTTCTTCCTCCCTCTTTCCCTTCCTCCCTTCTTTTTTTTGTAACTTTCTTCCTTCCTTTTTTCATTTATTTATTCATTTAAAAGATATTTATTGAGTTCCTACTGTGCCTTTGGCATTATGGTGAGTGTGGACTACACTGGTGAGCAAATACAGCACATCCCCTGCCTTCCTGGGTGCTTACCTTACAGTCCAGTGAGGGGGGATATGCCTTCAACAAATAATTGTCCACATAAATGTTCAGTTGCAGCTGAGATAAGTGATACTAAAGGAGCACATTGTGTCACGAGATGACTAATTTGGGGTCTGACCCTAGCAGGGCAGCAGGGTAAGGTACCCTGCAGAAGTCCCTAGGAGGGGAGATCTGCAGTGTGAGTGTGAGAGTGAGTCCAGCAGTGAAGAAGGGGGTGGGGGGGTTCTTACCGGGAATTAATACAGGGCACATAGTAGGAGGACTGTAGCAGTAATTCCCATTCACTTATTAGCATGTACTGAGGACCTATTACATGGTGCTAAGGTTGGATAAATAGGAAAGAATTAAAATTTCATAGTCCCTGCTCTCCAGAAGCTCATTATATAAGGAACGAGGAGGCGCAAGGGCCAGACTCTCTGGAGGTGGGGAAAAGGCAGGAAAGAGGAATGAGACTAACAGTGGGCCAAGGTCTGGGGAGGGCATGAGCCAGGTGCAGAGACCTGAGAGGGCAGACATTCTGTGCACTTCAGTGTCACGTACTTTCTACCACTCCCTGACTCTCCAGCCTTGCATGGTGTTTGCGCCTCGCCTCTGGCAACATTTTCTCAGTCCATCATGCACACTCACTGCCATGAACTTCAATGGCTAACCACTCCTGCTTCCCTTGCCTCTATTTCTTGAACATGATTTGTAATTTCTCCATGTTTATGTCTCCCTTACTAGGCAAAGAGCTCTTTGTGACCATAAAATGTAATTGGTGCTCAATGTATATTCATTTAAAATTCTCTCCATCTAGGCCCTACCAGTTCAGAGTGCCCCCATGATAAAGCTGTTGTCACCTCTCTGTCCGGTAGCTTTTCCTCTGCTTTCCTCTCTTCCTTCTCCCTTCTGCATATAGTGGAAGGCAGTTTTAGTGCTTTCAGAATCTAAAAAAAAAAAAAAACATTCACAGCACAAACAATCCATGTTTTTGCTCATCTTGATTCCCTCATTTCATGGGTCATGACAACCAAATCTCTATTATTTTATTTGCTATCTTATGCAAGATCTTCTCCCAGGAAGGGAAGAAAAAGGAATCTACACCAAACATGTCATTTGCAAGCATCTTACAAGGTAGGTATTAGCTTCCCTAATTTCACAGATGAAGAGCACAGTTAGAAAGGTTAGGTGACCTGCCCAAAGAACAGGCCGTAAGCAGCACAGCTGGATGTGCATTGGCCTCACTGCTGTTATCGTTAGGTTCAAGAAGCTGTTCTGCTGTGAACTGTGCCTTCTTTCCACCATCAGATTCCAGAAGAGATGTTATCATAGTCAGTATAAGTTTTTATTTTGGAAATGATCTTGGCCTACCTCTCAGCTGATCATAGACTATCATCACCTTTGTGGGATTCCAGATTACCTCTTACTCTAACATGGGCAGAAATTGTTTATTTGAGAAAAATGCCTGGAAAATCATTAATCCATGAGTATAGGAAATCTGTTCACAAAGAGTGCTTTTTACGGGAATATCATGCTGTTAACTGGGAAGGTGCTTAATGTCATTTTTTTCTTTTTTTTTTTTTTTTTTGGTCACACAACAGGCATTTATTTTTAAGTTGTTTTCATAAATTACTTTTGTTTGAAGCTACAATTGGTGGTCTGGAATTAATTCTGGTATGGAAAAAACTGAAAATGAGAAGCAGCACCATCACATTTACCAAGGTGTGCTTGAAGAGGCACCAACTTTCACATAGCAGTGAAAGTAGTCCTGCAGCAGAAATTCATACTGACTTTTCACTGAGGTGGGAAAGAGCTTCTTGATTGCAAGAAAATCACTTCTGCTATTTTTTAGTATCAGTTTCCTTTATTGGCTAAAATAATTACCAACATATGCTAATTAAAGTTAATTCATTTCAAATTAACAAACATTTTAGAGCACAAGGTAAAAAAAAAAAAAAAAGTAAAGCTAAGTGCTCACACAGAGGTTAATAAAATACGTCTATCCACTACATCAATGTAACAGAGCTCACAGGCTAGTTTTGCAAAAACACAGATAAGTCACTGCCATTTCTGACAACAAACAGGGTTCATCACAGCTGAATTTTAAGAATTAATCCTTTTTATGAAAATGGTTTATGTGAAGGACCATGAGGAACATGCTCTCCAATGTGTATAGGCAAATTGCCAAACTCCTTACAGTGTAAATCAAAGTATATAAAATTGCTCCTTTATTTATCTCTCCTATACCTTCTGAACCCCCCACTTGCCCTCCTTGCCATTTCCTCATGGAAAATGATTTATATTCCAAAGATCATGCTGTCCTTGCCTCCTCAGTTTGCACAGAGTGCAACTTCTGCCTGAAATGCTCTAATCTCATCCTCCCAGAAAACTCTTAATAATCCTTCAACTAAATTATCTCTGATTTTTAAAATTTCAATAGATTTAGGGGGTACAAGTGCAGTTTTATTACATATACATATATTGTATAGTGGGCTTTTAGTGTACCCATCCCCCCATATAGTGTACATAATACACAATCGGTAATTTTTCATCCTTCACCCCCCTCTCATCTCTACTTTTTTGAATATCCAATGTCCATTATATCACTTTCCGTGACCATGCACAGCTATAGGTTAGCTGTCGCTTATAAGTGAGAGCCTTCCCCTAAGAACTTGAACAAGACAAGGGTGCCGAATGTCGCCACTGTATATTCAATAGTGCTGGAAGTCCTAGCCAGAGCATTCAAGCAAGAAAAAGAAATAAAGGGAATCTGAATCAGGGAAGAGGAGGTCAAACTATCGCTTTTTGCTTATTATATGATCTTGTATGTAGAAAACTCCAAAGACTCTGCTAAGAGACTCCTGGAATTGATGAACAAATTCAGCAAAGTCTCAGGCTACAAAATCAATGTACACAAATCAGTGGTATTTCTATACACCAATAACAGTAAAGCTGAAAATCAAATCACAGACTCAATACCATTCACAACAGCTACAAAGAAAATAAAATACCAAGGAATATACTTATTGGAGGAGGTGAAAGATCTCTACAAGGAGAAATACAAAACACTGGGGAAAGAAATCACAGATGACACAAACAAATGGAAAAACATATCATGTATATGGAACAGCAGAATTACCATTGTTAAAATATCTATACTACCCAAAGTAATTTGTAGATTCAATGCATTCCTCATCAAAACACTAGCATCATATTTCACAGATCTCAAAATATTCATCCTACATTCGTATGGAACCAGAAAAGAGCCCAAATAACCAAACCAATCTTATGCAAAAAGAACAAATCTGGAGGCATCATATTACATTACCAAACTTCAAACTATACTACAAGGCTATAATAACCAAAACAGCATGGTATTGGCACAAAAATAGTGACATAGACCAATGGAACAAAACACAGAACCCAGATATAAAACAATCTACATATTGTTTTATGTCTTGGTTCTGTGGCACAAAAATAGTGACATAGACCAATGGAACAAAACACAGAACACAGATATAAAACAATCTACATATGGCCAACAGATCTTAGAAAAAGCACACAATAACATACACTGGGGGAAAAAAGTTCTATTTAATAAATGATGCTTATAAAGTTGTATAGCCACATGCAAAAGAATAAAACAGAACCCCTATCTCTCACCCCTCACAAAAAATAATTCAAGATGGTTAAAAGACTTATCTGTAAGGCATGAAACCATAAGAATTCTAGAAGAAAATGTAGAAAAAAACTCTACTAGGTATCATCCTAGGAAAAGCATTTATGCTTAAGACCCCAAAGGCAATAATGGCAACAACATATATAAATAAATAGTAGCCGATTATGTTAAGAAGCTCTGCACAGCTGAGGAAATAATTAACACAGCAAATAGAAAATATTTGCAAACCATACATCTGATAAAGGGAACATAATCTACAAATAACTCAAACAAATTAGCAAGAAAAAACAAAAATCCCTATAAAAATGTGGGCAAAAGATATGAACAGAAGTTTTTCCAAAGAATATAGACAAATGGCCAACAAACACATGAAATAAGGCTGAACGTCACTAATCATCAGACACATGCAAATGAAAACCACACTAAGATATCATCTTACCCCAGTCAGAATGGCTTTTATTAAAAAGTCCAAAAACAATGGATGATGATATGGATGCAGAGAGAAAGAAGTTTTCATACACTGTTGGTGAGACTGCAAATTAGTACAACCTCTATGGAAAACACTATGGAGAATCCTTAAAGAACTAAAATTAAACATACCATTCAATCCACCAATCCCACTACTGAGTATCTAACCAAAGGGGAAGAAATCATTTTATCAAAAAGACACCTGCACTCAAATATTTATTGCAGCACAATTCACAACTGCAAACATGTGGAATCAACAAAGGACCCATCAATTCATAAGTCGTTTACAAAATGTGGTATATTTACACCATGGAGTACTACTCAGCCATAAAAAAGAATGAATTAATGCCTTTTGAGCAATCAGATGGAAACAGAGATAATTATCCTAAGTAAAATACTGAATAATGGCAAAAGAAACAATGTACTCTCTAATAAACTAGAATTACATAATGGGCAAACATGTGCACAGAGGGGACTAAAAGTCATTAGATATCAACCAGGTGAGAGGGGGAAGCGGGGAGGTTCTAAAATCTATGAAATAGTACAATGAACCCTATAGGGTGATGGGCACACTTATAGCCAAGACTCAGGATTACAAAAGCTGTCCATCTAACAAAAATATTTGTATCATCTTCATATTCTGAAATTTATTTATTTACTTATTTGACCATATTATGGGGGTACCAATGTTTAGATTACAAACATTGCCTTTGTCTCACTTAAGTAAGAGCTTCAAATGTGTCTATCCCCCGGACAGTGTGCATGACAACCATGAGGTGTGCATATACCCATCCCATCCTCCCCCCTCCCATCTGCCCAGCACCCCATGAATGTTACTACTATATGTACACATAAGTGTTGATCAGTTAATACCAATTTGATGGTGGGTACATGTGATTATTTTTCTATTCTTGGGATACTTCACTTAGAATGGGCTCCAGCTCTATCCAGATTAATACAAGAGGTGCTAGATCACCATTGTTTTTTGTGGTTGAGTAGAACTTCATGGTATACAGATACCACATTTTATTAATCCACTCATGTATTGATGGGCACTTGGGTTGTTTCCACATATTTGCAGTTGTGATCTGTACTGCTGAAACATTCGAGTGCACGTGTCTCTTTTATAAAATGTCTTTTTTTTTTCCTTTGGGTAGATGCCCAGTAATGAGATTGCTGGATCCAATGGTAGTTCTACTTGTAGCTCTTTGAGGTATCTCCATATTACTTTCCACAGAGGTTATACTAGTTTGTAGTCCCACCAGCAATGTATCAGTGTCCTATCTCTCTGCATCCACGCAGGCATTATTGCTTTGGGACTTTTTTATAAAAGCCATTCTCACTGGAGTTAAGTGATATCTCATTGTGGGTTTGATTTGCATTTCCCTGATGATTAGAGATGTTGAACATTTTTTCATATGTTTGCTGGCCATTCATCTGTCTTCTTTTGAAAAGTTTCTGTTCATGTCCTTTTGCCCACTTTTTGATGGTTTTTTTTTTTCTTAGTGATTTTCCTGAATTCTATATTCTAGATAGAATATCTAGATATGGATTCTAGTTATCAGATGTTTATCAGATATGTATCATCAGAATATTTTCTCCCATTCTGTATGTTGTCTGTTTGATCTTGTGACAGCTTGGCTCTGTAGAAATTTTTTAATTTTATCAAATCCCATTTATTTGTATTTGTTTGCTATGATTGCCTTTGGGGTCTTCTTCATAAATTATTTCCCTACATCAGTGTCTATAAGAGCTTTTCCAATATGTTCTTCTAGAGTTCTTTTAGTTTCATGCTTTATGTTTAAGTCTGCTATCCACAATGAGTTGATTTTTGTGAGAGGTCACAGGTGCAGTTCCTGTTTCAGTCTCCTACATGTGGCTATCCAATCTTCCCAGCACCATTTATTGAGTAAGGATTCTTTTTTCCCAGTATGTGTTTTTGTCTGCTTTGTCAAAGATTAGATGGCTATGTGAAGATGTTTTTATATCTGAGTTCTCAGTTGGGTCTTAGTTTATATGTGGGTTCTCAATCTAGCAAGGAACGTGTTCCATTGTTCTATGTTTTGCTCTTGTGCCAGTAATATGCTGTTTTAGATACTATAGCCTTGTAGTATAGCTTGAAGTCTGGCAAATTTATGCCTCCCAAATTTGTTCTTTTTGCTTAAAATTGCTTTTGTTATACAGGGTCTTCCCTGGTTCCATATGAAGCATAGAATTATTTTTTCTAGAACTATGAAAAATGATGTTGCTATTTTAATGGGTATTGCATTGAATCTGTAGATCACTCTGGGTAGCATAGACATTGTAACAACGTTGACTCTGCCAACCCATAAGCATGGTATGGATTTCCATCTGTTTACATCCTCTGCTATTTCCTTCCTCAGTGTTTCATATTTCTCCCTGTAGAGGGCTTTCACATCTTTAGCTAAATATATTCCTAGGTCTTTTATTTTCTTTGTTGCTATCATAAAGGTATTGAGTATTTGATTTGGTTCTCCTTTTGGTTGTTGTTGGCATATAGGAATGCTACTGATTTCTATACATTGATTTTGTAACCTTAGAATTTCCTGAATTTATCAATTCCAGTAGTCTCATCGCTGAATCTTTGGGGTTTTCCAGATATAAGATCATATCATCAGCAAAGACTGATAGTTTGACCAGTTTTGCCCCTATGGGATCCCTTGATTTTCTTCTCTTATCTGATTACTCTGACTAGGACTTCCAAAACTATATTGAATAGAAGCAGTGATAGAGGGCAACCTTGTTTGCTTCCAGTTCTAAGCCAAATGCTTTCAGCTTTTCCCCATTCAGTATGATGTTGGTTGTGGGTTTGTCATATATGGCTTTTGTATCTTTTTAGGTAAGTCCCATCTATGCCTATTTTGTTAAGCGTTCTTATCATAAAAGGGTGTTGAATTTTGTCAAATGCTTTTTCTGCATCTATTAAGAGGACCATATGGTCTTTATTTTTATTTGTATCTATGTGTTGATTTACATTTATACATTTACATATGTTGAACAATCCCTGCATCTCTGGGGTGAAGCCCACGTAGTCATGATGGATTATTTTTTGACAAGCATGAAATTCAGTTTGCTAGGATTTTGTTGAGAATTTTTGCATTTATATTCATAAGCGATATTGGTCTGTAGCTTTCTTTTCTTTCTTTCTTTCTTTCTTTCTTTCTTTCTTTCTTTCTTTCTTTCTTTCTTTCTTTTTGTTTTGTTGTTGCTGTTGCATCCTTTCCTGCTTTTGGTATCAGGGTGGTGTTGGCTTCATAAACCATGTTGGGGAGGTTTCCTTCCTTCTCAATGTTATTGAATAATTTCTGCAGGATAGGCACCAGTTCTTCTTTGTAGGTCTGATAAAATTCAGATGTGAAACTATCTGGTCCGGGAGTTTTCTTCTTCAGAAGGTTGTTTATTGCTGCTTCAATTTTGGTACTTGATATTGGTCTGTTCAGGAATTCAATTTCTTCCTAATTGAGCCAAGGAAGGTTGTTTGTTTCTAAGAATTTATCCCTTTCGTCTATGTTTTCAAGTTTATGTGCATATAGGTTTTTATAGTATTGATAGATGATATTTTGTATTTCTATGTTGTCAGTTGTAATTTCTCCTTTTTCATTCTGGTGGAGCTTCTTATAGTCCTTTCATTTCTGCTTCTCAGTAATCTAGCAAGGAACGTGTCAATTTTGTTTATTTTTTCAAAGAATCAACTTTTTGTTTTATTAATTTTATGTATAGTTTTTTTTTTATCAATTTCATTTAGTTCATGCTCTTATTTTTGTTATTTCTTTTCTTCTACTGGATTTGGGAGTTGGTTTGCTCATCCTTTTCCAGTTCTTGGAGATGATTCATTAGATGGCTGATTTGCGATCTTTCTGTCTTTTGGATGTAGACATTTATGGATATAAATTTTCCTCTTAGGACTCCTTTTGCTGTGTCCTACAGGTTTTGATAACTTGTGTCTCTTTCATTATTTAAAGAATGTTTTGGCTAGGCACGGTGGCTCACACATGTAATCCTAGCACTCTGGGAGGCTGAGGCAGGAGGATAACTTGAGCTTAGGATTTCAGGACCAGCTTGAGCAAGAGCAAGACCCCGTCTCTACTGTAAATAGAAAGAAATTAGCCAAACACTTAAAAATAGAAAAAATTAGCCGGGCACAGTGGCACGTGCCTGTAGTCCCAGTGACTCGGGAGGCTGAGGCAGGAGGATTGCTGAGCCCAGGAGTTTGAGGTTACTGTGAGCTAGGCTGATGCCACAGCACTCTAGTCTGGGCAACAGAATGAGACTCTGTCTCAAAAGAAAAAAAGGATGTTTTGATTTCCTTCTTAATTTCCTCCTTAACCCAATAATCATTCAGCAAAAAGTTGTTTAGTTTCCATGACTTTTCATAAAGAGTTTATGTTGGAGATGATTTCTAATTTTATTTCCATGTGGTCTTAAAAGATGCATGGTGTAATTTCTATGGTTTTTAAATTTGTTGAGACATGTTGTGGCCTAGGATATGGTCAATCTTAGAGAATATACTGTGAGCTGATGAGAAAAACAGATATTCGGTGATTTTTAGGTAGAATGTTCTATAAATGGCTGTCAGGCCCATTTTCCTAGAGTTCTGTTTAAGTCCATTGTTTCTTTTCTATTTTCTGTTTGGAGGATCTGTGTTGTTATGTCAGAGTGGTGTTGAAGTCTCTGGCTATTACTATGTTGCTGTTTATCATTTTTTTAGATCAAGTAGGAATTGTTTTATGAATCTGGGTGCACCTGAGTTAGGTGCATAAATATTTATAATTGTTATATCTTCTTGTTGAATTGTACCCTTTACCGTTATATAGTGACCATCTTTGTCTTTCATTACTTTTGTTATTTGAAGACTAAATTATCTGAAATCAGAACTGTTATTCCAGCTTTCCATTGGCTTCCATTTGGATGGAATATTGTTTGTTTTCTATCCCTTTACCTTGAGTCTAAATGCATCCTTGTGGGTTAGATATGTTTCCTGATGACAGCAGATATTTGGCTTGTGCATATTTATCCATTTGGCAGCCTGTGTCTCTAAAGTGGGCAGTTAAAGCTATTTACATTTATTGAAAGAATTGATAAGTAGGGGAGATTTCTGTTCATCCTTTTGAGTTAAACTTTGTTGCTTTGTTTTCTCTCTTGAGCTATTATGGTATATGACCTTTGACCTTTAGCTTTTGGATGATTTTACACTTGTGAATATGTATTGTGCTAATCCATGTGTAATGATGTTCTGAGTACTTCCTGGAGGGCAGATCTTTTCTTGATAAATTCCTTCAGTCTTTCCTTGTCTGAGAACATCTTTATTTCTCCTTCATATAGGAAACTTAGTTTTACATGATACAAGATTCTAGGATGGGCATTATTCTGTTTGAGAAGGGCAAGAATGGGGCTACAGTCTCTTCTGGCTTGTAAGGTCTCAGCTGAGAAGTCCTTCTTTTGCCTAACAGCATGTAGGAAGGCCTCTTGTTTACTTTGGTCAGTCTTATAACTGTGTTTTGTGGTGTCTTCCTGTTTGCAATATATCTCCCAGGAGTCTTATGAGCTTCTTGTACCTTAATATCTAGATTTTTCAAGGCCAGGGAAATCTTCCTCCATGATATCTTCAGTTTATCCAACCCTTGTGTATTTTCTTTTATCACCCTCGGGGATGTCTATAATTCTCATATTAGGCCTCTTCATATAATCCCATATTTCTTGTAGGCTTTTCTTTTCTCTTATTTCTCTGCTCTATCTTTGTGACTGACTTATTTAATTTAAAGGTGTTCTCTTCAATCCCTGAGATTCTTTCTTCTGTTTGATCTACCCTGTTTTTGTAGCTTTCCACTGTGTTTTGTAATTCCTTGAATAAATTCTTCATTTCCGTAAGTTCTGTTTGATTTTTCTTTAATATTTCAATTTTTTAGTGAATTTCTCTTTTAAGTTCTGATGTGTGTGTGTGTGTGTGTGTGTGTGTGTGTGTGTGTGTGTGTGTGTGATTTCTTTGTGTTTGGTATAGATTTCCTCTTGCATATTATTGAGTTTTTCTTACAATCCATGTTTGAAATTCTTCTGTCATTTTAATGTTATGCATTTGGTTGATACCCATTGCTAGAGAGCTAGTGTTCCCCTTTGGCTGTGTCTTTTCAGTTTGATTCTTCACACTTCCAGAGTTCTTTCACTGATTCCTTATCATCTGGAGTAGCTGTTGTTTCTTACCTTTGAAATTTCTTTAGATAATGACACATCCAGTTTAGTCTCTGAGCCAGTAGGTGCTGCTTATGGTTGAGTTTTGACCAAACCCTGTATGATGTTGAGTTAGTAAATGCAGTAAAAGGGCATGCAAATTTGCCTCCCTGTCAGTAGGTTGCACTTGCCGGGAGGAGCAAACTGTGATGTTATTTTTGGGTCCTATATCCTGTATCTCAATCATCTTGAGGGTACTCTAGTGCCTTAGGTGGAGGTGGGGGCCTGGGACTTCCAGGTGTGTCCTTACTCTCCACCTCAGCAGTGGCAGATGGGGAAGTGCAACTGGGCAGGAGCCTGCCCTCAATCTCCACAAATGCTGTTAGCAGTGGTCTAAGATCTGTTCTCTGCTTCTGAGGAAAGCTGCCCTGGAGGGGATGAAATGACCCAACTCAGCCAAAAAGTCTGCACGTGAGGTGGGGCTGTCTGAGATCCACCATCTGGCAGTCTGGAGCAGGCAAGTTTCCTTTCCATCCTCCTATATTCCACTGTTTCTCTCATGGGCCTCTGCTGGCAGGCAGGACCTCAAAAAAATAGAGCTCCCCTGACTGTGGTGCAAGCCAGAAGGTTCCCTGCCCAGGATCACAGCCTAGGCTGACAGTGTGGCCCTCCCATGGGAGAAGTGCTGCTTCTATAGCATGCTCCAGCTAGGACCCACTCTGATCTGCCCTTGAAGGCACACACACTTCAGGAGACTAGTTCACAAATATCCCTTCTGTGCCCCAGGGCAATAAAATCAAGACCTAGGTGTACAGGATCTGGCCTGCAGGCCTGTCCCCCAAACCCCGGTGATAAATCCCTGACCCTGCCAGGGAGAAGAATGCTGGTATCAAGTCACCCACAGGATGTCCAAGCTAGATCAATTATTCTCTGTCTTGGGTCTGCCCTGCTCTGCTGGAGCCACCAGGCAAGCAGCACTAGGGAGGGCTGGTGGTTAGGGAGCTCACAGTCTGAGTACCCCTCAGCTGCAGAGCCCCAAAAGGAAAGGTGCCATTCCCTGTGGATGACTCCAGGTGGTGGCTAAATTGTCTCTCTTGGCAACCTCAGCTAGGAGAAGGAAAGGGGAAAATAAAGCAATATGGTGCCTGCCAATTGACTCAGGTTTGTAGGGCCAAACATGTCCCTAAGGGACTGGGAGCCCACTGCCCTGTCTGCAAGAGGCTCACCACTCACTGGCAGCATCTATCTATGTACTGGTGTAGGCAGGTCTCTCCAGCAACTTGGGAGCCCACCAGCAGTCCAAAATGCAGGTGAGGGGAAATTTAATCATTCCACCTACACTTGTTACTGGTTTCCAAGCCTCTCAGGGTCTACACCCTGCTGATGCTTTTCTTCTTCCAGTTCTACTCTGCAACCTGTTCCCATGGAGAGTCCTGTAGGTTCAGGCACCCTTCCTTATGACCCTCATCCAATCTATGTTTGTCTGCTTATTTGTTTTTTTCACGTTCAACTAAATTCTTTCCTTCTTGCAGAGACACTCTGACTGGATGTTTTTCTTGTCTGCCATCTGCCGTTTTGTGGATCACCACAAACTGATCCATATTTTGAAATAAAAAATTTTTTTTACAAATATAATAAAAAAATAAAAGCCTCACCTGCCCACCCCATGCCAGGGGCAATGACTCCTCCTTTCTGCTGTCATAGATCCTGTTACTTCTACCCTAGCACCCTTCCCTGTTGTCTTCATTGCTTCCCTTCCTGCCTCACCACATTGAACAAACTGTGTACTCCTAAATGCAGGAATGTGCTACCCATTGCTGTGTTCTAGGTCTATCCCTATATGTACAGACCATTGGAGAATACTTGATTGGAAAAAAAACAGTAATTCAATTAAATGTTACTGGATGAAATTATTTTACAAGATGGACTGAACAGTGATTTCTTATCTTAGAACATGTCCACTGTAGCTCAGCAAGACAAAGAGGCCTTACTGCCTCGCTTATCTCAGTCTGAACTCAGTTGAACTCAGTTGAGGAATGACATGACAAAATAGTATAAGCTGGGGTACCTGCTCCTACCTTACCTGCTCCTTGACTTACTTCTCAAGACTTCTTTCTGAAAAATGCAATGTTATGGGCTTCTGCCACTATAATTAAGGAGGACTCTCAGCACAGAGTACTAGAAGAATTCAACCAAATCACAGAATGAAAGAGCAATAATTCCCCTCCAGGTACGATCACTACTGATAGGGTACAATTTACTATCTCTGTATTTATTTCTGGAATACAAAAGCAACTTTGCCATATGGTATTCCTTTACTGATTAAAATGTATTTTAGCTAAGGTAAAAGGTAGAGTATATATATTAGGGGATTCCGAGTTCAGTCTTAGGGTTTGAATGTACCTTTTGTGCTTCTTTGGCTATAGAAAATATGAAGCTGTGAAATCATATTTAACAAGTATAAAGTATTGTTGCAGAATCATTTGTTTCCTGTCTGTTTACTCCTAGTTTAAATATTTTAAAATTTACTTATGAATTCCAAAATAATATTCTGCCCCAGGACTATTTAAATCTTTATTATTTCGAGGGAGAAATAGACAATCTAATGAAACGACTCAAAGAGCTGGAAAAAGAAGAACAGACCAACCCCAAACCCAGCAGAAGAAGTGAAATCAAAAAGACCAAATCAGAACTAAATGAAATTGAAAACAGGGAAGCTATTCAGGAGATTAATAAAACAAAAAGTTGGTTTTTTGAAAAAATAAACAAAATTGACATACCATTGGCTAGGCTAATGGAAAGCAGAAAAGAGAAATCTCTAATAAGCTCCATCAGGAACAAAAAAGGAGATATCACAACTGATCCCAAAGAGATACAAGATATAATTTATGAATACTGCAAAAATCTTTATGCACACAAACTGGAAAGTGTGGAGGAAATGGACAAATTTCTAGAAACACACAACCTCCCTAGGCTCAACCAGAAAGAAATAGAATTCCTAAACAGACTACTATCAAGAGCTGAAATAGAAACAGCAATTAAAAATCTCCCTAAAAAGAAAAGTCCCGGTCCAGATGGTTTCACACCCAAATTTTACCACACTTACAAAGAAGAACAGGTGCCTATCTTACAGAAATTATTCCACAACATCAAGAATTAATATGCCAGATATCAAACTTTACTACAAAGCTGTAGTAATTAAATCAATCTGGTATTGGCACAGAAATAGGAATATTGACCAGTGGAACAGATCTGAGAACCCTGATATAAAACCATTCTCATATAGCCATCTAATCTTTGACAAAGCAGACAAAAACATACACTGGGGAAAAGAATCCCTTTTCAATAAATGATGCTGGGAAAACTGGATAGCCACTTGTAGAAGGCTGAAGCAGGATCCACACTTTTCACCTCTCACAAAAATCAACTCACGCTGGATAACAGACTTAAACCTAAGGTATGAAATTATTAGAATTCTAGAGGAAAATATTGGAAACACTCTCCTAGACATCAGCCTAGGCAAAGAATTTATGAGAAGACCCCCAAGGCAATCACAGCAGCAACAAAAATAAATAAATGGGACATGATCAAACTAAAAAGCTTCTGCACAGCCAAAGAAATAGTCATGAAAGTAAACAGACAACCTTTAGAATTGTGAGAAAATTTTCACATCTCCTACATATCTGATAAGGAGCTGATAACAAGAATCTACTTAGAACTCACGAAAATCAGCAAGAAAAAAATCAAACAACTCTATCAAAAGTGGGCAAAGGACATGAACAGAAACTTTTCTAAAGAAGACAGAAGAATAGCTAACAAACATACAAAAAGTTCTCAACATCTCTAATCACCAGGGAAATGCAAATCAAAACTACAGTGAAATATCACTTATTTCCAGTAAGAATAGCCTTTATCAAAAAGTCCCAAAATGATAGATGTTGGCGTGGATGCAGAGAGAGAGGAACACTCCTACACTGCTGGTGGGACTGCAAACTAGTTCAACCTCTATGGAAAGCAATATGGAAATACCTTAAAGCGATACAAGTAGATCTACCATTTGATCTAGCAATGCCATTACTGGGCATTTACCCAAAAGATCAAATGACACTATATAAAAAGAAACCTGCACTCGAATGTTTATAGCAGCACAATTCACAATTGCAAAGCTGTGGAAACAACCCAAATGCCCATCAATTCATGAGTGGATTAATAAAATGTGGTATATGTATACCATGGAGTACTATTCAGCTCTAAGAAACAACGGTGATGTAGCACATCTTGTATTTTCCTCGGTAGAGCTGGAACCCATTCTACTAAGAGAAGTATCCCAAGAATCGAAAAACAAGCACTCCATATACTCACCAGGAAACTTGTATTAACTGAGCAGCACCTAATGGGCACATAGGAACTATGTTAATTTGCTATGAGGCAGGTGGGAGTGGGGCGAGGTGTATATACATACATAATGAGTGAGATGTGCACCATCTGGGGGATGGTCACGCTTGAAGCTCAGACTTATGGGGGGAGGGGGGAAAGGGCATTATTTGAAACCTTAAAATTTGTACCCCCATAATATGCTGAAATAAAAAATAAATAAATAAATCTTTAGTATTTCATGGCTGTTCATTTAAGCAAGCAGATTTAAATTAATTTGAAGGTAGATAAATTAACAAATATATTTAATTTTTTGAAATAAGATTAATTTAGAATTCAAATTAACTCAAAACTGCCTTTAAAAATTTTTAAAAATACTAAGTAAATTTGCTAGGTCTACAACTTTTTATTTGGACTTCTATGCAAATGCTCATGTACAAAGAACAAAAACTTGTTTTAATTTGAATTGTTATATAGGAACATTTCTCTGCTATGTCATCATAAATCTTGTCTCTGTGTTAGTGCTCAACATAAAGTTAAGACTGTTTGGTTTTGATTCATTTGGTACCAGATTTAAATCCCTCTCCACCAATTATCAGCTCTGAAGCCTTGGGACATTTATTTGCTTTCTTTATGCCATCGTTATCTCATTTGAAAAAACCGGAGCCATAGATCACTTTTAAGAATTATATAATGTAACTTGCTTACCATGGCTTAACACAAATGATTGATCAGTTAGTGTCATCCCCCACCCCCCTTCACTCTGCTTTTCTTGCCATTAAAATGTAGGGATCATAGGTTGCTCTTAAAATTCTTCTGGACATGAATACTAAACTCCAGAAAATGCTACAACAATGAATGACCAAGAAACTTACCCTATTTTTTGTTGTAAGTCTAGCATATTTTGCATAATATTGCACCAGATTGAGTCAAATGTGAAAGAATGAATAAATGAATGAATGGCTTTTCCCCTACTTGGAAAATAGGCAAGCTCAGAAAGCAAAAATAATTTATATTGTAGACTAACCGCTCAATGGGGAAGAAATAGACTGGAAAACTTCCAAAGTTCATTTCAATTAGAAAGTGCTGAAATATCCTTGTAAAACTAGGAAACATTTAGGAAGCCACATACAACACATAGATATTCTTTTTTCATCATTACAGGCCTTTTCTATGTGAATTAGGATTTAAAATGTATACACTGAAAATAAGCAAAGTAGGATACAGAGAAAGAGAGAGTATACACAGCGATTTATTTTCCTTACATTGAGAAATTATCTCCTTTACTGCAAATACATCTAATGTATCCGGACATGTGAGCATGTAGGCATGCTCCATAACAACAAAAGGGTATTTGTTAAGAATGGAGAGCCTTATCTCTTTTTTAAATTTTTGAATTATAAATAAAATAACCCACTTCAAAAATAAGGCAGGGAGATTAGCTAGCCTCTTATGCCATAGGTTGTCCTAATCCTTCCTAGTTAAATTCCTGTAGATGTATTTGTACCACTACATTTCTCTTTTCCTTCATGTTTATGATCAGACTTCCATCTCAAGTGCACATCAAGGTATATAGTTTACATCTCATAACAATCCCAAATTCAACAATACAAATATTCTTTGTTATCAACAAATACAAATTTATTAGACAAAACTTCTAATATGTTTGCATTAGAAACTCTACAATGTTGCTTAAACAAACAAACAAATGACTCACAATGTTGATATCATGAATGTCACATTAATTGCAAAATACAAAAGATACTGTCATTTCTAAAACATTGCAAGTTATAAAACATATAGCCATAAAATAATTTTTGTTAAGTTGGCAATTTGGTGAATTGGTCATTGACAAATTGCTAAATTGATGAAGGATTAACTTGCAATTAATCTATAGTCCTTTTCCTAAGATCTTTTAAAAAATAACCTATCATGTGATGGTTAAGTATCCCAGCTTAAGAGTCAAACTGTCAGATTTCAAATCCTAACTGTGACACTAAATAGGTGATTAAACGACTACCTCTCTACCTCAGTTTTAGCGTGATAACTGAGTGACATGATCTATGTAAAGCATTTAGTACAGTACCAGGAACACAGAAAGCACAAGAATAATAACCCCTATTACTGTTTAAAAGGTAGGAATTGACAGTTGGAGTTTACTTAGCCTGGTAATTTTATCTCTGAAACTTCAGAAGTAGCGTCAATAATACCACATGCGGGGGATCCTGAATACACTTCAGTCACTAAGTTTTTGCTGTGATTTCTAAATTGATATGTTTTATTGTGCATTTTTATAACTATGAATCAATTGACCAAAAGAATATTTGTAGGTTATGATTAGGTTCTAATAATTAAGTCCTATCATATGGTTTTGTAATTAATTTAGTTAATTTTCTTACTTTAGTGTTTTCTTAACCTTTGTCACTTTCTTCGCATGACTTAGGTCAACATTGCTCCCCCATTCCAAAATGCTTATAGTTAGATTTATTTTTTAGAATGGAAAATATCAGATGTTAGATGCCATCTTATTAGCAAGAGCTTCAGAATTTGTTGTGGTTTTTGTGATTTGCAAAAATTATGCATTAAGGATGTAGGTTAAATATTTTCAATATTTGTGGGAACATTTTATGGTTCAGAAAAGTGTGTTGCAATATATTTGGAACATTTTTAACAACTAAGTCCACTCACACTAGGAGACTTTATGAACTGAAGATTTGTAACATCAGCAATATCTGCAGATACCAAAAACCTCATTATGTGTTTTTACTTGTGTTAACATTTTAACCTATTTTCCAACTAAATTTCCAGTGATTTTGGAAGCTTTAACTTATTATTATCATTGTATTGTTCTTAAATAACACAAAACCAAAACCCCCTCTCAAAAAAAAAATAATGTACAGTGGTACATCAAATGTTACCAATAATAGGACTACACAACTACATGAGATCATTATGAGACCTTAAAAATTCATAAATGGCAAAATGACACAAAATATCAATTGAATTTTACAAATAATTAAAAGCTTCTGGTAACATTTTTAATAGGAATGTGGCTATTTTATATAGAGTCTAAAACTCATAATTCTATTATTTGACACAGCATAGAAAAAGCTAACGAAATGATTTCATTATTTATTTTAATTTAAAGACAGTATGCAACAATTGTAATCACTGACGGAATGCAATAATTTAATTAGTGTGTCTATTTAAGAAATTAAGAATTTATAGATTTTGTGATACAATAAAATGAATGGGCAAACCATTGTATTCAATGTGTTAATTGTGTGCTACAGTGAGTACTATGATCAGTGATCCAAGCTGTTCTGTATGTCAGTTCTCTGGGCCTCAGTTTCTTTGTCTGCATATGAAAGTGGCTGGGTGAGATGAGCCCTGATATACTCTCCATTGATGAGTCTCAATTTAGGGCTACCTTAATTAATATTGATTAATGCTCTAGGGGAAGGTATTCTATAATACATAATATATTAATAAAACCAGTTAATCAGTAAGGCCAGCAGGTTTAGAGTTTATTGGATAGGATTGGAAGGCATTTTTCCATTATGGAAATCTATTGTTCATTTGCTTATTCTTAATCCTGTTTATTAATTTCTGTGGGTTTTAAAAATATGTTACATGATTGTAATTTTATTATGTGATTGTATTAGAAGCACACATGATACTCTTAATTAAATAATCCAAGAGATGAAAATTTGTTTTACTCCACGCATTTATTTTCAAACATGCTCTCCATTCAAGCTGGATTTTGACTAACATTCCTAAACACTTGACAGTTTTATATAATAACTTAAAAATGATACATAGAGAGCTTAAAGAAAATTTGCATAATTGTGTTCCCTGGAAAAAAACAATACTCAGAAAACAGAAATCCAAACAGCACTTGGATTTAACTTGTACCTGCAAGCCAGCAAAGCACTTTAAAAGTAAATCTAGCTTTATTGGTGTCTCTTGAAAACAGTAGAAACTATTGGATTTTTAATTTCTAGAGATCTTAGGGGAGAACTGTTTTCTGAGCATCCCCTGTTTCTTTCCAAAAGACAGACTTATTGATATTTTATTATTGATTTATTTAGTATACATGCCTTTCATCTTCACATGTTTCTGCTCTCTCTCCCTTCCCCTTTCTGTCTAGTATACAGTATGGACAGCCCTCTGGGTCACCTGGAATGTGTTCATTATCTGCTTTTATTTGGAAGTAGGTGGGCTCTCTAAGGTGAGTTTATCATGCTTTTAAAGTAAATTTTGAAATGAGTACATTTGTAAATAAGTATTGTGACTATATGCTATTGTTACATATATATGTGTGTATATATATATATATAAATATATATATATATGAAGAGAGAGAGAGAGAGAGAGAGATGAAATACAAGCCACAAATGAGTTCAGGTGCCTTTCAGGAAAGAATGATCTCAGGAGCATGTTAATATAATGGAACTTCAAAGCAATTGCCGTATGGTTTAGTTTGTTATGGTGAAGTAGGACTTGGTTTCCAGTGTATCCTCATGTCCGTTTTAAAAAGATATAATGTCACAGTGACCATGACCCCAAACCTTAAGTGAGAAATAGCTTTGAACATGCTTGTGTATAAAGTAGAAAAAGGAATGGACTAAAATGTTAATGTTACAAACAGGAATGGCAAGTTGCTATCTTTGCTGGATTATTAATTCTGAAAAAAAAAAGTTTGACAAAGAGTGAAAGCATGTTAAGTAGAGCACACATTTACTAACAAGTAAATGCATCAGTGTAGTGATTCCTATTTTCCAATTCCACTCACACAGAAAAAACAGTTGTCTAAATGCAGGGTGATATCTGTGTTATTTCTCTGTCTAGACCTGCCAGCAGGGCACATGATTTTGTTATGACTCCTGCAAAAAGGTCTTGCCACCCAAATTTATGAATAACAAGAGTTAAGTTTCTAGTTGTGTTTCTTAAACAGTTTGCTTGTAAAACAGTACAATTTTCACCGTAGTTAAGAAACTTAACAGTATAATTACAAAAAACATAAGAAAGCTGTCATTTTTTTAGACTTCTCATTATCAACTAGAGTTGTGCTAACTTATTCTGTTGTTTTATGAAAATTTCTAATTTTCTAATCAGTGGTCCTTAAACTTTTTAAACAGGGGGCCAGTTCACTCTCCCTCAGACCACTGGAGGGCTGGACTATAGTTTTAAAAAAAACTATGAACAAATTCCTATGCACACTGCACATATCTTATTTTGAAGTAAAAAAAAAAGAACGGGCAAAAACACCTGTATGTAGCCCGTGGGCCATAGTTTGAGGACGCCTGCTCTAAGTAATGTATTTGTGGTTTAGATCTTTAAAAAAAAAAAACTGTCTTGCCTAGCATGGATACTTTTAGAATTGTTTGGTTCTATTGAAGTCCATGTGGTAACAAAGCAAATTTAATTCAGCCAAGCAGCAAAAATCCCTGAAGGATTTTTTTTTTCAGGATCTCCAAAAGTGAATACTCTTTTTCTACACTATAACAACCATAGTTAAACTTGTCATCACTTTCTTACATTGGCAAATGTATTTGGGAGGCACAAATACATTTCCAATACTGAGTTCCATACATATGTACTAACATCTGTCTTAAATAATTGTGCTATTGATCAAATTTCACTACTAATTCTAAGACAGAAAAAAGTACTTAAATCACACCCAGTTATCTTCTGTAAATGCAGATTATGGAATAAGTGATTTTAAAGTACAAATCTTACGAATAAAAAACTATGAATAAGTTAAGCACAACATTTTCAAGCTACAGTATTTTGTATCCTGTGATTTGAATGGGCATGTTCAAGCATATCTTTTATTTCACTAGGTGTAAATTATCTTTTATTTTTTCTATATAAACTGATTTGGAATGAATTAGACCACAGGAAACTTGTCCTATGGAATTAGCATCATAGTGTGTTGATAGAAGACTGAATTTTGAATCATAAGTCTTTAGTTCAAATGTTATCTTTAGTACTTGTTACCTGTGGGCCCTTAGGCAGATTATTTGACCACACTGAGTCTCTGTGAAATATAATAATGGAACCCGCTTTGCTAGTAATGATAGTAGTCAATGTTTATTGGGTGTTTAGCACTGTTTATGTACATCATATGTAGTAACTCAGGTAAGCTTCAAAACAACTCTGTGAAGTAATAAAAAATAAATACCAGCAGTCATTTGTTCCATAGAAGTCTGATTTCCCGCCACTGCTCAAGATTATTCTTGTGAACTTCTTTTTGTAATTGCTTTTCTAATATCGATGTACATGTCAAAGTGTTTTTTTCTCATTTATTCGGGCTCAATGTTAAAAAAATGGACATAGTAGTCCTGGTTACTCCTTTTATTACCCATTCAAATGGCATTAAGCAGTCAATCAACTATTCTAGGCTATTAAAAAGATAGATAGCTTCAAAAGGCACATCCTAAAGATTTTCTGTTGGTCTCTCTATTTACTACCTTAAAGAATGGTAACATCTCCCTGATTAGCCACAGTTTAACCTCAATTTCAGTCTGTAGAAAATCTATTCGGAAAAATAGAGCAGAGGTAAGGACCCTTGACAAACACAAATACCTCTGCCACCCTTCCAGGTTGAACTTCATTGTGTAACAAATTCCTTGTCCAAGTGTGCTGGTTTGTATACTAACCTTACAACATTCTTTCATCTCCTACTAATTCATAAAGGCATTTCTTAGATTTACTCATTCAAAGAGATTAATAGAAGCCTCCTTATACCTTGATTTTTAGCCAAAACTTGGATTCTGGAATAATCTTTCTCCAAAAGCTGGATTCAGAGTAATTTCTACAACATCTCTATGAATTTGGGTGTTATTCCAATGACAGAAATGGGCTATGAATGTTCAATTTGTACTCCACAGAGCCTATTTGCTAATCGTCTGCATCCCTGGAATGAAAACATTCTTGGTTCACCTGAAAGTAGTGAGCAGTCCCGCAGGAAGGAGGGCTACAGCTGCTTGTATTTTAAAAGGTTGTTTTAATTTCTAATAAGATAAATATTGATGAATATAATTTACGTAAGCAAAAGCTGTTTGAGATTCTCATTAACTTTTAAGAGTATAAAAAGTGTACTGAGGCCAGAAAGTTTGAGAATCACTGCCACAGAGAAACCAGTTACATTAAATAAATAAATAAATAAATAAATAAATAAATAAATATATAAATGAAAATAATATAAACAACAAAAGCAAACAGTAAGAAACCAAGACAGATAGTACACATAAAAAACATAATACTATGGTGTATTAAAATCCAATCATATCAATAATTACATGAAATGTAAACAGACTAAACACTTCAATTAAAGACAGAAATTAGAACACTGAACTTTAAAAAGATAATACTCAATGCTATATATATGAAATATACTTTAAATATAAATACATATATACATTGAAGTTAAAAAGATGAAAAATATATACTATGCAAATTACAATCAAAAGATAACCCTTTGTGGTCATATTAATATCAAGAAAAAAATAATAGGGTTCAAGCCAAGGAATATGAATAGAGCTAAAGAGAATGCTTTACAATGATAACAGGATCAGTCTATCAAAAAGACATAATAATTCTAAACTATACCAACTAACAGAATTTGAGAGCACACGAAGCAAAAATTGACAATACTAAAGGAAGAAATTGACAAATTCACAAACATAGGTGGAGAATTTAGCACTCCTTTCCTGGTTATTGAAAGAAAAAGTGGACACAATTCAGTAGAAACAAAATATTTGAGCAACACTGTCAATCAACTTGAATGGGACATTACACTGAAAACTATAAAATACATTTTGTACTCTGGCACATATAGAACAATGACCAAGATTGTATTCTGGGCCCTAAAAATGTCTCAATAAATGCCCAATGACTGAGTAATACAAAGAATATTCTCCAGCCACAAACTGCAAAGTAATTTCAAATTTGGAGTAAGATATCTAGAAAAATTATAAGTATTTGGAATTTAAGGCATATACTTTTAAATAATCCACAAATCAAAGAAGAAATTTAAAGAGAAATTTTAAACTATTTCAAAGTACATAATGAAAAAAACACAGCAAATTCATCTTTTTGGATTAATTCAAAGCAGTATTTAGAGAAAAAATATATCTTTAAGTGGATATTAGAAAAAAAGTTAAAAATCTGTGATATACAACCTTCCATTTTAAGAAATAAAAAGAAGAGCATGACAAAACATACTGAGGCCAGAAACGAGATACCACAGTTGGTTCTTTGAAAAGATTACTAAACCAACAAGCACATAGTAAGATTGATCAAGAATAAAAAAAGAAACAATACAAATAATATCAGTAAAGAAAGAAGAGATACAACTACAGATTCTACAGAAATTAAAAGACTAATAGAAGGGGAGGAGGCTCAAGATGACTGACTAGCAGCATTTTATGCTGCCTTCTCCACTTAGAAGAAACAGAGCAATGCATAAATAGTCACACTTCAACTACATCACCCAAGAGAGAACTCTGGAATTCGACAGAGAAGTGACAGGAGAGGGACACCAAAAGTAGGGGAAAAGAAGGAGAAGCAGCCTCCATGACTGAAAAGGACTGGGATTCCAGGACTGGGAGCCAAGAGTCACTTTCCAATGCAGGGAAAGAGTGAGGGAGAGCCTTCCAGCGGCCCCACTGTGGAATCACACAATCCTGGCTCAAGGAGAATACTCTCAACCTTCCCAACCCCTAAAACTAACAAAGGGATCTACTGGTCTAATATGGATGGAACTACTATAGGAAGGGAGCCCACACTGGGTCCCACACCCTTTCTGAGACCTTAGCAGCTGCAGCAAGGTGCCACTTTCAAACCTAGCCTCTGGCAAATTGCATGCTGTCCTGGAGCATTACAGAAACTCTGGCTGTTACTGCTGAGTCCCAGGAGTGAGCTGGCAGTGATTCTGCATCCAGGTATAGGAAGTGAGCAAGGCAGGGGCAGCAATGGCTGGTGCAGGAAGTGAGCACTGCCAGGATTTGAGACAGGACATGAGCAGGCCACAAGTTGCCACTGGGACTCAGTTATGAGCTAGGTAGGGGCTCCTATAGCCAGTGCATATGGGGAAAGCTCTGCCAGGACTGGAGCTTGAAGGCGACATTCATGCACCACCGACTGGCCCAGGCAGTGCCACCAAGTATGACCCCACCCTCTCCAGTGGTGGGGTCTCAGTGCAGCTGTTACTGCCTCTCACTCATGCACTCTACCTAGGGCCTGAGAATCACTCCACATCATCCACCACAGCTGGTGTCTACTCTCACCTGTGGGGAGTCTGAGTACAGCCCACTCAGCCTGACTGGCCTTACTCTGCCCCCTCAAGACAGAGTACATAGCCCAGGGTTCTTGGGATTGCACAACACAATCCACCACCTTGGATACCTGAGCACTACTCCCCTGGAACCTGAAATTGAGCCTAAATTTCCTAGCCTCTTCCACATCAGCTGGCACCTACAAGCTAGCACCTATGGGCCATTGAAGCCTAAACCAACACACAGTACTCAGGACCCAGAGATTAATCCTACCGTGGTTATTGCCATTGTCCACACCACACCAGATTCCCAGAGGCCTAAGAACATGCCCACCCACCTGGGCCACCATTGCCACAACCAGCATCCAAGCAAGCCACTGGAGGCCAAAGATTCGGCCATGAGTAACTGCCAACACAGGTTCCAGTATACGCTGCCTTGGGTCACAAAGATAGGCATGCTCAGCCCACCACTCTCACCACTGGGGCCTGAAGACTGGCCTATCTGGCATTCCAGTCCCCAGCATAACTTCATCATAGTCTCCACTAATAAGTCACAGATACCACTAATGCTATTTATAGCCCAAGAAATCATACAGAGACTCCACTACTGCATGTACCCAGAATCAGAACCAAAGTATTCTACCCAACCAACATTATAGATGCATCTTCAGGAAAAAGTCTTCCTCTACAAAAGTAAATTTAAAGATAGGAAGAAGCAACTGTTACACTAGATGCACAGATATCAATGTAAGGACATGGGTAATATGAAAAAGCAAGGAAACATGACACTTTCAAATAAGCACAATATTTCTCCAGCAATAGGTATTAATCAAAAAGAATTTTTTAAATCCCAGAAAAGAATTCAAAATATTGATTTTAAAGAAGCTCAGTAAGATACACAAGAGTTCTACAAAACAGTACTGAGAATCAGAAAAAATCCAGGATACTAATGAGAAATTTACAAAGAGATAGATTTATTTAGAAGAATCAAATAGAAATTATGGAACTGAAGAATTCATTGAAGAAAATACAAAATACACTTGAAATCTTCAACAATATACTAGACCAGGCAGAATCTCAGACAGAATCTCAGAACTTGATGCCAGTCTTGTGAATTAATCCAGTCAAGCAAAAATGAAGAAAAAAGAATAAATAAAGCCTTTATGGTATTTGGGACACCATAAAGCAACTGAATTTATGATTCATTGGTATCCTTGAAGGTGAAAGCACAAAGAAAGGATTAGAAAACCTATTTAACAAACTAATAGATGAACTTCCCAAGTCTAGCAGGAAATTTAGACATTCACATAAGAAAGCTTAATGATATCCAGGCAAATACAAGGCAATAAATTCTTCGATAGTGAATCCTAATAAGAGCAAAAGAAAAACATTTAGTCACCTATAAAGGAAACCCCATCAGACTAACAGCAGATACTTAAGAAGAAACCTTAAAGGTCAGCAGAGAATGGGATGATATATTCCATGTGATAAAATAAAAGAAAAAAAAACTGACAGCCAAGAATATAATTCTTCATAAATAAAAGAAATAGTTTTTCCCAAACAAGCAAATCTTGAGGGAATTCATTACCATTGCATTGGCCCTACAAGAAATACTAAAGGGTGTTCTAAACCTGGAAACAAAATGGTGATATTTACCATCATGAAAACACACGAAAGCATAAAACTCCCAGGTAAAGGAATTACACAAAGGAAGAAGAGAAATTACTCAAATGGTACCACTTAGAAATCCACCAAACCATGATGACAAACAATAAGAGAAAAAGAAAGGAACAAAGAATATAGGGAACAATGAGAAAATAATTAACAATATGACAGGAACAAAGCCTCACATATGAATATTAACCTTGAACATGAATATATTAAATTGTCCTCTTAAGAGATATAGAATGGCTGAAGGGATTTTAAAAATGATTCAAATATATACTGCTTACAAGAAACTCACCTTACTAGTAAAGACACATATAGAGTGAATGTAAAGGAATGAAAAAGATATTCCTTCCACACAAATGGAAAACAAAAAGGAGTAGGAGCAGCTGTACCTATATCAAATAAAACAAACTTTAAGTCAAGAACAGTAAAGATAAAGAAAGTCATTATATAATGATAAAGGGATCAATCTAGCTAGAGGATATAAATATTTTAAAATATACACACCTGATACTGAAGCACCCAGATTTATAAAGCAAATATTACTACATCTAAAGAAAGAGGTATACTACAATCCAATAAAAGTGAGGGACTTCGACAACCCACTGTCAGCATTAGGCAGATCATCTAGACAGAAACTCAACAAAGAAATAATGAATTTAAACTGGACTTTAGACCAAATATAACAGACATTTACAGAACATTCTATCCAACAAGTGCAGAATATACATTCTTTTAATCAGCACATAGAACATTCTCCAGGATAGACCATATGCTATGCCATAAAACAAGTCTCAACAAATTGTAAAAAAATCAAAATCCTATCAAGTATCTCCTCAGATCATAATGGAATTAAACTGCATATCAATATCAAGAGGAACTTTGAAAATTATACAAATAGATAGCAATTAAACAACATACTCCAGGAACACTTCTGTATAGCAAAAGAAATAATTGAGAGTGAAGAGGCAACCTGTTGAATTGAAGAAAGTATTTACAAGCTACTCATATGACAGGGAACTAATATCCAGAATGTACAAACAACTCAAACAACTCAACTAGAAAAAAACAAATAATTGCATTAAAAAGTAGGTCAAGATCAGAAGAATAGTCTCCACATGTACTTGCCATCAAATTGGCACTGACTGATCAACACTATGGTGCTCACATGGTAGTAATATTCTCCAGGGATCAGAGAGTTAGTGGGGGGTAAACTCACAACTAATGGACACAGTGAGCATTGTAGAGGGGAAGGGCATGCCTCTGATCCTCGCTTGGGTGAGACAAAGACATAAAATGTAACCAAAATATTTGTACCCTCATAATATCCTGAAATAAAAATATAAATAAATAAATAAAAATAAAAAACATGATCCAACTATTAAAAAAAAGTAGGCCAAGAACATGAATAGACATGTATCAAAAGCAGATATACATTTGGCCCTGAATCAAGGTCGGCAGTTTGCTGAAGCTGTTAGTTTCAAAGAGGAGCCTAAAAAATTATCTTTCATTTCAGAACTTTGGAAATGTAATGGTCAATTCATTAGAAAGAAACATCTGAGGCCGGGCGCTGTGGCTCACGCCTGTAATCCTAGCTCTTGGGAGGCCGAGGCGGGCGGATTGCTCAAGGTCAGGAGTTCAAAACCAGCCTGAGCAAGAGCGAGACCCCGTCTCTACTATAAATAGAAAGAAATTAATTGGCCAACTGATATATATATAAAAAAATTAGCCGGGCATGGTGGCGCATGCCTGTAGTCCCAGCTACTCGGGAGGCTGAGGCAGGAGGATCGCTTGAGCCCAGGAGTTTGAGGTTGCTGTGAGCTAGGCTGACGCCACGGCACTCACTCTAGCCTGGAAAACAAAGTGAGACTCTGTCTCAAAAAAAAAAAAAAAAAAAAAAAAAAAAAGAAAGAAACATCTGAGTCATTGAAAAGTAAAAAAAAAAAAAAGAAAAAAAATCAATTAAAAAAAAGACATACAAATGGCCAACAGGTATATAAAAGGATGCTCAACATCCCTAATCGTCAAGAAAATAAAAATTAAAACCATAATGAGATATCATCTTATCCTAGTCAGAGTAGCTATTATTAAAAAGTTAAAAATAACAGATATTTGTGAGGGTATGGAGAAAAGAGAACTCTCTTATACACTGTTGATGGTAATATATACTAATACAGCCACTATTAAAAAAAAAACCAGTATGGAGAATTCCCCCAAAAATTAAAAAGAGAATTACTGTTCAATCCAGCAATCCAACTAATGGGTATCTACCCAAAGGAAAAGTACTCAATTTATCAAAGAGATACCTTCACTTTCATGTTTACTGAAGGATTATTCACAATAGCAAAGATATGGAATCAACCTAAGTACCCATCAATGGAAGAATGAATAAGGAAAATGTTATATATATATATAAACAATGGAATTCTATTCAGTTATAAAAAAGAATGAAATCATATTTGCAGCAACATAGATGAAACCGGAGGCCCTTATCTTAAATGAAATAAGCCAGGCAAAAAAGATAAATAGCGCATATTCCCATTTATACGTGGAATCTAAAAAATTTGAACACATGAGGATAGGGAGTGGAAAAATAGACAAAGGAGAATGGGAAGGGTGAGTTGGGGAGAGGAAGAGGAGGAAGTAGGATAAAGGAGGCAAACATACAGCAAGACAGAAGGAATAAATTAAATGTTTAAAATCAGAGTAGGATGACTATACTTAACAAAAATGTATTATACTCAAGTGATGGACACCCTATAATAACCCAATTTGATCACTATGCATTATAAACATGTAACAAAATTTCTCATGTACACCATAAATTTGCACAAATTGAAAAAATGCTAATAGAAAAAACCTTAAACAACTTTATTTCAATAAGTTTGATAAATGAAGTAAACAAATTTCTAGACAGAATAATACACACAGAAATAGAAAATATAGATAGCCATAAATTTATAATTAAAAATCTTCCTACAAAGAAAACTTCAAGCCCAGATGTCTTTAATGATGAATCTATCAAACATATAAGAAATAAATGACGCTAATCTTACCCAAACTCTCACAGAAAATAGAGGAGGGAACATTTTCAAATGTTAACAGCTAACATAATCCTGATATCACATTATAGACAAGAATTAAATAGGCATCAATGTCCTAGTAATCCTTGGCCATCTCCCCAGGAAATTTCTCATTAGCCATTCTGCCAAGAGAGCCTCTGCATGGTGACTTGTTTATCTCCACTTGATCTTCTCTCCTCTCCCAGGCTGCTTGCTAAGATTAAAATTCCTGCTCTTTTATATGGCAAATCAAATCAGTTCTGCCTTTATCTTGTCTTCACTAATCCAGTCTATTCCCAAGAATACTCACATTCCTTATCTGCAAAGGCTCATCCAAATGTATTCCTTAAAAATGAGCCTGCTGACCTGCAGATGAGAAGTGTCACTCCCTCAGATGGCAGAAGCATCTATGATCAGTTTATATTTAAAGATGGGTTTTTTGGTTCCCCATTACATTTTAGTACATTTTAAAGTGGTGGTGATTATTAATTCTCAAATAATTTATTCTACTGGAAAGGGACAATGACTTGAGATTTTCTTCTTTCTTTTTTCTTCTGGCCAAAGGTAAGGTTTATTTGGTAAAAGTTCTTTATCTCGTTACATGTAAAAATATAAAAGTTACACAAAATAGTTACAGAAGCTAGACCAGACAAGAAGAAACATCCCTTTTGTATCCACCACTCAAAGACCACTGCAGTTAATATTTTGGTTCAACTTTATTCTCATTCTGTTGTGTCTCCATAGTTTTTCTTTTCTGTTGTTTTTTTATTTTTAATATCATTGAGATGATACTAGACGAAATTTTCATATGGACTTTTTAAAATATTGGGCTTAATGCAAGACATTCCCATGTTGTTACCGAAGGCTTGGTTAATACTTTTAATCTTTGCAAAATATTACATCAAGTGGGTATAGCTTTTTTTTCCTGCTCTTTCCTAATATGAAATGTTAAAGGCTTCTGATACATTTTTCTAAATTTCTTCTCTAAAAGGTGTTCTATTAGCTGCAAAATATGAGTATCTAGAGTGTCATTAGCACAAATTAATCCCTTTCCCTATTTTTTGGCTATTTTCACAGTGGAAAAAAATCTTATTTTTTTGTTTTAATTAGGATTTCTTAAAAATTGAGTCTCTTCCATTAGGCACAATAATCCAGCTCTTCCCCCATGCCCCAGCCTCCATCTCCCCCACATACTTTTTGTTAATGGCTTTTATCTCTTTATATATATTGTGTGTTACTAGCTTGAAGTTTTTGGTCTTCAGTCTTTCTGGAGCATGATTTTGTCATATTGTACAAGGTGATGAGCTAAACAGATACTTTTACCAATAGCTGACCAATGGTAAAAACAATATTTACTTAATAGGCTTCTCACTGATTTGTGATACTTTTTATGATAAAGTAAATTTCTATAGGATCTATTTCTAGAATATTATCATTTTTAGAACAGTATTAATTATATTAGTTTGTATACACTTTATAATAAAAATTATCTATCTGCAATCCAGTCTTCCCAACTCTCTCTGATTTGACCTAATACATTTGTTTCTTTAGATGATGTTTAGAATAAATCTGTTTCAAATACATACATATATATGTATAAATCTCATTTTAGTTTTGTTTTATTCATTATATTTAACTTTTAATTAATTTAGAAAAGACTGAGAAGAATTTGTATTAGAGAACTTGGGAAGAAAGTTTTGAATAACAGAATCAATCACTAGTCATCACAGGCTGTGCCAGGATTCCTGGGTGTCATTTGACAGAAGCCATCTCTAGCTAACTCATGTGGAAGGGACTGCATTGGGAGGATAACAGGGGCTTCAGAGCCAGGAGGCTGGAGACTGGGTCTGGGAACAGCCAGGGGGTAGGTGGGCCCCAGAGCCCAGGAGTTGACAGTCTTGTCAGAGAGCCACTGTTTAGATGGAAAGAGGATTCAGCTGTTGTCCATCTGCTCATGATTTAAATTACTAGGGTGTGATAGAGGGAGTGTATAATTATCCCAGCTCTATCCACCACCTGCCTCTTTATAAGGGGAGGACAGGGTTCAAGATTAGAGGTCTTACTGATTCCATAAACTGGGAAAAAGCTAATTTCAGTAAAAGAAATTGGAGAAGGCTCATGAAAGGGAGACAACAATGGCTATCACAGATGATTGCTTATCCATTCTTATTAAGTAAGAGTGTACATTGTCGTGGGCACGAACATTCATACTTCTGCCCAATTATGGGGTTCTTGATCACAGCCTCCAGATTTTCCCTTGGCTCTTATCTCATCCACTGGCCAGCCCAGCACCAGGTGTGTCGGTGCAGTCCTGAGTGTCTGATTCTCCCCACATCTTTCAGCACTTGAAGGATATGGATGTGTTTTTAAGGAATGTGTACATGCATGGTGGGGTGAGGAATGACTGTAAACCAGTAACTGAAGGTGTCTGTACTTACATGATCTTCTGGAGCCTCAATTTCCTGTTCTGCAAAATGAGGAAAACCACAGCACCAACCCTATTGGGTTATTGAAATAATGAAATAAGATAATGCCTATACAGGGCTTAGGAAGGATCTTGGTATATTGTGAGGTGTCAGAAAATGGTTGCTCTTGTGATTATCATCAACATCATTATCTTTATAGTTATTGAAGGAATTAACAGACATCAGGATCCTTATCTTGAAAAACCTCTGGGACATATATTTATTATCATGCAAGAGCTGCAAAAGGGAAAAATTGTAGGACTAAGTGACTTGTTTGAAAAATATGAAGCAGTCCCTTGTGATAGGACCTCAGATCTGCATATTAACTTCACAGCTGTAACACTATTAATTAAATCCTTTCCTTCAACATGTAAATAGCTTTTGGGTATACATCTGCAGCCAGATTCTCCTGGTGTCCCTACTGCTCCCCCTAGGAGTACTTTAAGCATCTTTGGAAGTCTCTAAGGCTGTTTTTCATGTCACACTTTAAGATCACCAAGGGCACGATTAATAAGTTATTGCTGCTTCTTTGGAAGTTAACGAGACTGGAAATAATTTTTCCTCCCTAGGAATACATTCAGAATGTAAATATGAAAACCCATCTTATTTGCTACAGTTAAAGATACTGAAAAATAAGTTATGCCAAGAACTCAAGTTGTACTATTTTTTATTCCAAAGGAATTAAGCTGATATCTTAATGGGATCTTTTTGATTACTCTCAATTGTAGAAACCTCAGGCTAATATTTCTTCTAATTGACCTTTCTTGAAAAGTGTGGAACTTATAGATTAGTAACCTTAGAGAATTTTCAATGTGTCACATTTTCATAGAATTCCGAAAGTGTATGACTGTGCATGAGTATAACTTACACATAAAAATGAATGTAAAGACATTCTATGAAGACATATTAGTCATGAGCTTTGAGTAGGAGCCTTTTAAAAACTTATAAGCAGGGAGCAGGGGAGGGGGACAAACTCTTACTGATTTCCTACACTGTACAGGTGCCTTCCATTTTATCCTTAGCTCTAAGGTAGATATTATTATCTTTATTTTATAAATGAGGAACCTTAGCTAGGAGAGGCTTACTTGCTCAAGGTGCACACACAGTAAATGGAGCTGGTGGATATTGATGATTCCAAGGGTACCTCTTGTCCCATTCTAGTACATCACCTTTCACACCAAAGGAAAACCCATCTTCATTTGTTTCGCTATGTCATATTTTAACAACTGCACTTTTTCTGATTTGTGGGTATTTTGATTCTTAAAGAAATGGAGACCATTTCCCCACGAGGCAATAATAGAACCTTATTTTCCTTTTTTGATTTAAATTAACACTATTATGCATGAGGGTTCTCTTCTTAAATCTTCAGTTGAATCGTTCACCTAAGCAGCCAGCCAGCTTCCATGAGATAATTCTTCTTTTTCAAGGCTCATTCTTATTATCTAACAGTAGTGAATTGTTCCTTTGAACTTACTAGGAAAATCATTTTCCTGATCAAGATTCTTTTCCTTCCAGGTTAGATTCTTTTATCAACTTTGGCTTTGGGCAAGCACTTTCAAGTAGGAAAATTTTAGACAGTCAATTCAGAGTTTGGCACATGAACAATTGCATAGCAAACAGAACTCTCACTCCCTTCAGCTGCTTACGGTCTATCCATTGCTTTTATTTTCTAAATTAATATTCTAAATATTTTTGTGACTCATGGAGTTCTTTTTCTGATGGCAATTTCAAACTAAATCAAGGATGTATAACATATTTCCTTTTTTATTTAAACAAACACAACTTACTGAATCCAGTAATGAGTTTCAGAATTATATTTACCTTGTCCTTTTGATGATATCTTCCTATCTGGTATTTTTTGAAAGAAATTTTGAAATGTGATATTGATGCAGGGCTGGAGATAGAGTAAAAAATATCTATATTCAAGAATAATATATCTGGTAAATATTCAGAAATAATATATCTGGAAAATATTCAGAAATAATCATTCCAGAAACCCAGCAAAACTATGCCTGCTTCTAAAACTGCAAGAATGATATCCTGCTTACTATAATATATCATTAAGTAAATGGGATATCTCTGTCAATGGACACACTGAAAAAACATATATACTTAATTAACTAGAGCAACAAAATATTTTAGGTTCTGGACTATTACATTAATATATATGTATCCTGCTTTTCTGAAAGAATATTTTCGTCTGTAATATTGACTGGGAAGAATGGCTGTGGGTTTCTGCCCAGATATTAAGGTTCTATAAAGGAAGAAACATTGCAATATGCTTCTAGGCATTAAAGCTAAATGAGACCCAAAAGGCCTGCAAATGTTTATTTTTATGTTTGGTTTCTGCATTTTCCAAAGTGAAACTACTATATTCTTTAGAAAATAGCAAGGCAATGTAAATATAGTTATGCATGTCTTATTCCAAAGATTTAAACTATACCTTTCCTTTTGGTAAACATAACTTCTTACAGTCAAGTCCTCAGTGCCCTTCAAGACAGTAATCTCAGCTCTATAGAAAGATAATTTATTCCTTCTATAGCTTTTTCACAATAAAGAAAATTATAAGCAAGTTTTAACTTAGTCTTACATTTTTCATAAATCTCATCAAATATAAACACTTTGGAGATCTTTACTATAAAAAGCCAATCTGAGACTACATTATAATCCAATGATGTATAGAAACCAAGATCTAGACTACTAAGTAATTGCTGCAACCTGGGTGGTATTAGGAGTTTTTAATCAGAAATTTGTGTTGTAGTCCTATGTCTTTCTGTAGAGATTCAAATAGTTTTTTTCAAAAAAGCAGATGGATATATCATTCAGCCAACAGTAGCTGTATTTCTTGCTATATGATTAGAATCACTGTATTAACAAGGCCTGCACAAATATAATTGAATAACTACCTGGAAATATATTGCCTCTGTTATTTGTATTTTATATTCTTATGAAAATATGCCCAAAAAAAACTTTTTTAAAGAAGGATAAACATTTTACCTGTGTATCTAGTTTATTATCGTAACTTATTGGATTGTAATCATGAAATAATTTTATCTCTTTGAATAAACTATTTTCCAAATCTCTGTCCCAAATCCTCTTCCCATGCCTTAATACGTTGTGTACAGATTTTGTAACAAAGTTAGTCAGGAAAACTTTGTTTCATGTCTGTTTCAAATCTGCTCCCTTCCCCTCACCAAAGTTGACTATGCTTGAGGCCTTTACAGAGCTGTCTCTCCCTGGTCCAGATTCCACTCTGGGAGAAGAGACAGGAAGTAATGATCTTACATAGCCAAGATGCTAGAGGTTGCAAGGGGTCCTGAGCTCTTGCTGACCTTGATCTGTTCCAGCTACTGCTAGTGACCTCTGCTGATGAATCTCCAAATATAACAAATTTTCCCACTAACTTCAATAAGCCAATATTTATTTTTAATTAGTCTGTAATTATTCTAATACATGAAAGTTTGTTAAGCCACTGGCTATATAACATTAGGCCATTCTGAGTAGACCATGACTGCTGAATTTGCATGTAGACATTATTATCAAGAGAATTTTGATGCTGCAGAGAAATCACACTTTAATAGCTTATATTCAAATGCTTTACTGTGTTTTTTAAAGACAATTTAAATATGCTGCTGCAGAATTTTTGATGCAGTCAATTGTACATAAGATCACTTTAGAAGAACAATGTGTAGAATAAATAGAACATGAGTAAATGCCATTACAATTTTTAATTTTCTTGTTGTGATGTTAATTAGTTTGTTTTGAATACACAATTTCTTTTGTGTTACGTGCCAATTGAGAGGACAGTCCTGGTGATGAAGAATTTCAGGTGACACTTGCAATGGTTCACAAGATTATAAGAGAGAGCCTGATAAATATGTTTAGTTGCATTTATTTACTTTTTAAAACCAGAATAGCATCATGTATCACTGGGTAGCCTAATAAAATAAAATTGTACCACACAGTCAGATTATGATTGATGAACAGTAAGCTGAAGGGCCCTGCAGGAACAAAAGAGCCTAAGATAACAATTACCCAACACTGTTTCTATTACAGAAGCAAAACATAAGTCATTTAAATGCTTTGTGTCAAATTTTCCTATGTAACTTGTTGGGGGAAATATCACAGATAGCAATAATCTTATCTAAAATGTTCTTTTTGCACAGAGAAAGTTTTTCTCTGAGCCACCGTGCTATGATGTCATGTGGAATTATAGGTCTGAGGCTTCAGCAGAATTAGGTTAGCGTCTTGAGCACAGATGGCTCTAAAAGTATCTGTGCATCTAATTTGTGGTTTGTCTGGTTATGGCAGCCACTGGAAGCCTGATGTTTCCCACAAGCTGCCTTAGCACAAGAGCTCTGGATCCCTGCCTCAAAAAGGGTGAGTTTAAGAAGGCAAGGCGTGCAGCATGATGAGAAGTTCAAACCAGATATATGGAGGAATATCTGGAAAATGATTGGCCAGAAGATAAGTGTCAAAAAATGAGAGGTGGGAAGAGAGATCACTTTCATTTTCTCACTATGCAGGGAGGTGCTAACAGAATGACAATTTAGAAATCCTTGACATGAGATGCCTTTGGTATGAAGCTCCTAGCAAGTCAGTGTCTGCTGACTAGCAGGGCTGGCTGGAATCCTGCCCAGGGAAGAGTCAAGAAACATGAGAGATTCCAGCCCTTTGTGTCCTGAGGACTGACAGAGAGAGGGGAGGGTAGAGTGAAAATATCTAGAGTCACGATTGCCCAGAAAGTGAGGTCGAACTAGCTGGTCCCAGTACAGGCCACTGAATGGAGACAACAAGGTAACAGAATTTAAAAAGAAAGGGCAGGCCGGGCATGGTGGCTCACGCCTGTAATCCTAGCATTCTGGGAGGCTGAGGCAGGAGTTCGAAACCAGCCTGAGCGGGGTGTCTCTACTAAAAATAGAAAGAAATTAATTGACCAACTAAAAATATATATACAAAATAATTTGCTGGGCATGGTGGCGCATGCCTGTAGTCCCAGCTACTCGGGAGGCTGAGGCAGGAGGATCTTTTGAGCCCAAGAGATTGAGGTTGCTGTGAGCTAGGCTGACGCCACAGCACTCACTCTAGCCTGGGCAACAAAGTGAGACTCTGTCCCAAAAAATAAAAAAATAAAATAAAATAAAAAGAAAGGGCACAGGAAACACTGGGTTGTCTGATAATCACGAATGAGCTCATCTTCTCTGCCCTTTGGACGCCTCAGCATCGATTCACTTTTGCCTGTTTTCTGACTCAGGAATAACAATAGTACAGGAACAATATGGCGTTCAGTTGTGTGGATGATAACTGTTGGCGCGCTTGCATGTTAAAAGCTACCCGTTGAAACTTCTAGCTGTCTATACTCCCTGAAAGGATGGCTTTTATCTGGGAACTTTTATCCTGCTACAGAAACCAGATGAAATATCTCACAACCAAAAAACAAATGAGACTGGAAAAAAAAATTACAGGATCGAAATGTAATTCTACATTACTTTTATAGAAGCCACTTGGACTCAAGGTCTCTGAGAGCTTATTTATGGAATCCAAATATCAGTGGTTCTTAATTTCTTCAAAGTATAGAAACTTTAAAGGCATACATTTCTAAAATTAAAATTAGATGGGGAAGGACAAAATTTGAATGAAATTTAGTGAACTCCAGAGAAGAAAGAAGAATATCCATTTGTTAAATTAATTTACAAATAGGAACTACAGCTTTCTGTAAAAATCATATTATTTCCTAATTTTCTGGACGTTCAATGCATACACCTAATTATTCATTCCTTAAGGAAATAGTGGCCGAAGTTTCTGGTTATATTCCTTTATTTTCCCTTTTTCTGGTCGAAAGTGTAGGAAAATCCTGCTTTTATGTAAGACTCAAAAGCTATAATCTTTTGCTTCTGTGTCAGTAGGCATTGTCCTCTAAGTGAGTTTTGGCCACTGAGATACATGCAGGAGGACTGAGAGGGACTTCTGGAAAGACTGCTTAAGAGCTAATGAATTAGAAGCAGGCCCAAGCTTGGTGACTTAAACAATACAAATTTGTTATCTTACATTTCATCTGTAGGTCAGAAGTCTGATGTAGGTCTCAGTAGGCTAAAATTGAGGTGTCCGCCTGGCTGCATTCCTTTCTGAAGGCTCTAGAGGAGAACCTGTCTCCTGGGTACCTGTTTTCCTGCTTCCAGAGGCCGCTCTCATGCATGGCTTGTGAACGCCTTCCTCCATCACCAAAGCCAGCGGGGGTGGGCCATGGCTTTCTCATGCTGCCATCTCTCTGGTTTTCTGCAGCTGGAAAAGTTTCTCTGCTCTCAAGGAGTCACATGATTAGATTGGGCTCACCTGGATGACCCAGGCTAATTTTCCCACATCCCAAGGTCCTTCATTTAATCACATCTGCAAAGTCCCCTTTGCCATGTAAGGCTGCGGTCCCCAATTCCCAGGCCATGGCATCAGCACTGGTTCGTGGCCTGTTAGGGACCAGGCTCCACTGCCACCATCACCACCCCCGCGTCCCCCCCCATGGAAAAATTGTCTTCCGTGAAACTTAGGAAGGGGGCGGGGCACAACAGGAAGTGAGCAGCGTGTGAGTGAGCGAAGCTTCATCTGTATCTACAGCAGCTCCCCATCATCACTCCCATCACCGCCGGAGCTCCGCCTCCACACACACCCGCACCCCAATCTGTGGACAAGTTGTCTTCCATGAAACTGGTCTCTGGTGCCGAAAAGGGACTGCAGAAGTAAGGTCACAGATTCTGAGTATTAGGACCTGGACACCTTTGGAGGCTTTATTCTGCTCCCACAGCAGGGGCAGCCAGCTGGCCCATGAGGTGACTTTGAGGATGTTAGCCATGCATGAGAATAGTTGAGTCAAATGAAAAAATGAGCGTTGGACTCTAGTCACTCTGAGGAGCTTTCAGACCAACCTTGAGCTGCCCATGACCAGATTTTTTTTTTTTTTTTACAATAGAAAATATGTGTAAGCCATTGTTTGGAGGCTTGAAATATACAGCCAAAAATAATGCTTAACTAATCGCATGGAATTCTACAGTCAATTTTACTTCATATTCACTTGGTTTGAAGCACTGTACCAGAAACTAGGGCTGTACCCAGTGATTGCCCTCATAAAATGTTCAGCATACAGCTGGCCTGCCAAATCCACAGGTTCCATATGCACAGACTCAACCAACTGCAGACCAAAAATACTTGAAAAATAAAAAAAACAATTAAAAATAACAAAAAATAATATAAATTAAAAAATATAGTACAACTATTTACATAGTATTTACATTGTATTAGGGATTTTAAGTAATCTAGAGATGATTTAAAGTTTATGGGAGGATGTGCATAGGTTAAATGCAAATGCTATGCTATTTTGTATCAGGGAATTGAGCAGCCTAGGATTCTGGTGTCTGCAGGGGCCCTGGAACCAATGTCCCATAGATAATGAGGGATGACTCTAATAGGAAAGACAGACATTAAATGAGTAATAACAATAAAATGCAGTATTATGACAATGGAAAGAAAAAGAAGGCTGATATTTTAGAGCAGGGAGTGCA
Organism: Microcebus murinus; assembly: GCF_040939455.1. NCBI lineage: Eukaryota > Metazoa > Chordata > Mammalia > Primates > Cheirogaleidae > Microcebus > Microcebus murinus. The sequence continues at coordinate 93,621,685 of NC_134110.1, read as the reverse complement.
ATCTTTGTAAAGAAGATGGGATTAGGTTTGTATACAGTCGGTAAGGAGCAGCATTGCAAGTTATTTGCTTGACCTTCACGACAATGCTGTAATTGACCTACCATCAGTGAGAAAAGTGCCTTGAGTTGCCCCTTTTTAAAATTCTTATAATGCATTTGAGTTGATCCATCCATCTCCATTCACACGCTTTTTTCTCAGACTCTCTTTTGGTGAGCACGCATTGGAGAGAGAACTCTGTGAGATTATTACATGGATCAGGACTAAGGCCATGACCCTGGGGAGGTGAACTTGTAGAAACATGCTTTTAACAAGAGAGCTATGAAGTTACAGACCATGACAATCAGTGGCCTGGAAATATTTGTTCAGGCAAAGTTAGGAAAATATGCCAGTCTACTGGGGGCCATTTTGAAATTATCTGGAGTTAATTTTCCTGAGTATAAATAGACAAATGTGCTACTCAACTATAAGACTCTTTGGCTGCACAACTGCACTATTTAGCTTAGAGTCAGTACTGATCTAAAAGGTATTTCAAGAAAGGGTAAATATGCTTTCTGCAAAATCCCCTTAAGAGAGCATGCTGCTGAAAGAAAAGTGATGTTAAAGTAAGAAGTCCATTCAGAACAAGCACTACATCCCCACACTTATTTTAGCAACAGAAATTCAATTTAATTGAGCTGTCTGGGGAGTTTATTTGACCCTGTTTCCAGAACAATGTGAGACAGTTTGATGGCATCATTTCTAAATGGGCCATCTGATGTTTTAATTTGCAGATATAATTCATCATTTATTCTTGTCCTGTAATTATAGAATTAATGAAGAAAATACTTTCTCTGTGTATTTGAAATATTAGAGCCATTAAGGTATTTTAAGTATTAATCTGAGAAAATACTTTCTCCTGCTTCAGGGCAGCAGAAGACATCAGAAACACTGATTGTGAGCTGTGCTCATTGTTAACTGAAATACTGAGGCAAGGGGTGTAGTTATTTCCTGCATACTATTAATCTTGCATGCCGAGAGCATGGTATGAATTTCAGTTCAGTATAAAAGGCAGGCAGGCTACTGGTCTCTGAAATCAATGACCGTCATAAGAGCCTAGACACTGGGTGACGTGTATGAATAATTGAAGACTGATTTGTTAACCGTGCAGAAGTGAAGTTAGCCATGCAGGGAGACACATTGTCAATTGCCAGCAATTTACTATGTTTTTGAAAACCACAGGCAGCAATTTACAGAAAAAATTAGGCCAGTTACTGTACACGTGTGACATTTTCTTGATTTAAGATGTCAATCTGGAAAGCTGTAAACTGACACCTGGAGTTTAGAATGAGGTTATAAAGTTTATGAAGAACTGCTTTTCCCTGAGAATGTCTCTATATGTGCTCTGGGAGACCCCTGAATGCACACCTCCTGCTGGGGCTAACTGTGTGTATGCAAATGAGCACTGTCACAGAAGGGTGATGCACCTTCTCTGGGGACCATTAAGCACCTTTGCATCACGCAGTGCTCAGATGCGCTTGGCGTCCATGACTGCATGGTGATGAGCTTTTATTTCTTCGGAAAAAAAATTGTTGTCCATATATTTCCTTAGTCCTGTGCCATGCTAGTGGTATAATCACTTTCATCCTGCAGTTGCAGTTCTTCATAAGAAAATGATTAAAGGAAAATCCCCTTTTTATTAGTGTAATTTCTTTATACTTTTTTCCCCTATTGGTTTTAAGTCAGTAACAATAAGTTCTTCATATTTGAATTTGTAAAAGGGTGAAATGAAACTAGTCTTAGATCCCAGTGGAATTTGAAACCCTAGAGTATCCTGAAGGATGACTGCTATTGGAATAAAATTCATGAAATACAGCACTTCATAGTTGAAACACAATAAAGTATAACCTATGATTGATCATTTTTGAGTGTTACTAAAAATAAATTTATGCTCAATAGTTACATTAATTTATACATCTCTCCAAAAATTTCTAGCAAGCTTAAATCTTGCAAATCAGAGTTGTAACTGTTACTCTTAATCTGAAATCACACATGCCAATAGTAACTATTTTTTTAAAAATTGAGTTTAGCTTTCCATATAATAAATAAGTCAAGATTTGCTATGTAGGTCATTGCTAGCAATAAAATCAATCTGAAAACTAAAACGTATACTTTGTTCCTTCTTCTTTTTACTCTTTCTCTATCTGCCCATCTGGTTGGATCCATAAACTCCTTTACAAAGTAATGGCAGTTCTTGTGTTTTGCTTTAATCATTCTTTTCTCACACATTTCCCACTTTGAGAAAAAAATAGCCATTTGATAAATTATTTTTGATCATCTATGTGAAATATTAAAAACAAAATGTAAAATGCTAAAAATTGATCATAAAAGCCCAAAATTGAACTGTTTAATAGAGATTAATATTAGACTACAATTGTAACTTTATCCAAAGGTTTGTATTTACTTTATTTTTAAGATCAAAACCAGAAAGTTCATATGAATGAACTAGCTTTAGCACATTATGTTGAAGACTGACACAACTCTGAAGGGACTCAGCAATCTTCCATTGCTTTGCCATCTATGACAAACAATACTCTTGCTACTCTTGGCAAACATGCATTTGTCTACCTGATAGTTTAGGAAGCATAGTTTGGGAATGGTAATAGGCAATGGCATTCAGCTTTTCTAAAAATACTCTTTCTTATGTAATAACCAAGCATCTATAATTAAGACATCTAAACTTAGATCTAATTTTCTTAAATTTTCTTACTATAAAAGTAACAAATACATCCATAATTATTATAGAAAGAAAGTTTTTAATTATTTATACGATCTTGACTGTAGGAAGTTTAATCAATGAAATCATATAGTTTTATTGTGCATATTTTGTCTATGGTATTTTTAATGTAAATAAAGATATACTTTCATAATGGGAAAATGTTGAATTATGTAGAAATAGATATGCTATGGATAATGATATTGTGGTTTCTTTCATCTATTTGACTAAAGATTAGATTGGGATATAATGACGGTGGTAGCCTAAAGAATGTTTACAACATAGTGAGCTTTCAATTTTGTTGCAAACATCAGGAAATGAATCTCTAAGGTATAAATTGTGATAGGTTTATACTCTAAGGCTGTTTGCTGCTTGGATCAGACTCTAATGATTTTGACTTGATCTATTTCTTTACCTTTAGAAACTCCCTACTTGATATTTCACTAAATCATCAAAAACCTTATGTACTGAATTATGAGCACCAAACAAGGTTGGTTTATTATTAGCTTGCATTTACATTGTATTTTCCTTCAAATAGCTCAAGGTGCTTTACAGAACGTGATGGCAGTCCTCAAAACACTGCTAGGTACATAAGGTGAGAAACAATGCTGTTGTAAATGTGCCAAAGGCATAGTGCTTACTAAAAAATGTTTGTTTTCTACATATTTTTTAAGAGATAATTTTTTTAGAAATTTTATTTAAAAGATGAGTTCCAACTTTCTTAAACATTTTCTTTTCTTTGCTTTAGAATCAGACACATTTGTTCAACAAATTTAGTGAGTGTCTGCTCTATGCCAAGTATTGTTGTAAGTGCTGAGAATATACTGGGAGATAATAAGAACTTGCCCTCACAGAGCTTCTATTCTAGTGGAAGAGACATAGTATATAAACAAGTAAATGCACAATATAATGTCATGGTGCATTAAGCGCTATCAAGGGTGAAAAAAGCTGAATGAGGGACTAGAGAGTGACTTCATGGGAATGGAAAGTATTCAGAGGCCTGAGTGGCAGAAGGGAGCAAGCCTCGGACAGATGTACGGATGCCAAGAGATAGGAACACATTTGACATGCACAGGGAACAGCAGGGATGCCACGTGTTGCTAGTGAGCCGCGAGCCAGTTACGGAGGGCAGCAGCCATGCATGGGTCTGGAGAGCTGGGAAGTGCATTCAGATCCTACAGGAACACATAGGCCATAGTAGGATAGGATTTGGTCTCAGAATAATGGAAACTCTTTGGGGGTTAAGCATAGGAGACTGACAGGATCAGAAATCACTGTGTAGGGGGCAGGAGTGGAAGCAAGAGGACCCATAGAGAAAGGACTGTGGTGGGCTAGGCAAGTAACAAAAGTGGTTTGGACTGGGGGTGGAAGTGAGAGTTATCAGATTTAAAATACGCTTTGAAAGCAGACCAGACAGGCTTTGTTAATGGATCAGAGGTGGTGTATGAGAGAGTTTTAAATTCTCTCTCTGCCCCATGTGCTGTTGTCTCTGACTTTTAAGTTTTCTCACATGTAAAAGAGCCCCAGTAATTACAATAGAGTGTACAAGAAGGCAGAGATTGTCTGCAAACACAAAGTGTACTTTGGGTGCTTTAAAAATGTATGCTCTCTCCCCCTTCTCAACCAACCCTTTTCTTTCTTACTTTTTGTTCTCTTTAACTTTACACTCCTTATTTTTCTTTCCTATGTGTTTCCTGCTTCTCCTTTGTTGTATTATACATTGCCTTGTTCTCCAACGTCTTGTTTCAGGATGCCAAGGTTTTGTCAATGGCTGTTTGAACACACCATGGGTTGGTTTAAGTGAGGGCTCCTAAGCCTACCATTCTTAGTTTCATGGTAGATCCACTCTGCATTTGTAGACTCTAATCAAAATCCTTGATGTAACACTTGGTGTACTTCCAATGGACACGTCTGAAACTTTAGCGGAAAATAAAAACAAACTGTGGTGTTTTTGCTTCCTCTCTCAACCAAAGACAGCCTTTAGCACTGAAAACAATAAAAAGGAAAGGTGTTTGAAATTTAGAGTCAATTCTACTCAGTTATATAGGTTTACTTTGAAATTCTTTGAATTTCAATTGACAATTGGTTATATGTAAATCCAGATTTTGGTCTTTGGGAAAATTCTAATTGTGTGGGTTTTTTTGTGACACCAACCAATTCTCCAGTACCAACTGGGTGTTCAACAACTCAATTCAGTTCTGACACTACCCAGAGTTAGTGTAGATTCCACAGGTTAGGGGCTCAGTCCCACAAGACTGACCTTACATCACATGTCAACTACAAAGGGGGTCGTCTAGCTACCCACACTTCTGCCCAGGTGACTTCAAATTCAGGGATTACCATGGCCAATTTTCAGATTAGATAACCCACTAAAATGACTCACAGGGTCCAGGAAGGTGCTTTGCTTACCATTACTGATTCATTATAAAGGCTACAGCTCAGGGGCAGCCACATGGAAGAGAAGCAGAGGACAAGGTGCAAGGGTGGAGTTTCCACGCCCTCCGCAAGTGTAACACCCTTCCGGCACTTTGATGTGTTATGTACACCAATCCAAAAACATTCTGAACTGCCTGGTTCAAGAGTTTTTAACCAAGTTTCATTGAGTAGGCATGACGGATTAAAGCATTGTCTACTGGTGATTGATTCAATCCCTAGCGCCCCCTCCCTTCCTATTTGGGAAGTAGGGCTGGAAGTTCCAACCCTATAATCCTGTGGTCTGTTCCTCTGGCAACCAGCTCCCATCTTGAAGCTTTCCAGCCCCACCACACCTCAAATGTCACCTTATTAACATAAACTCAGATAACGTCAAAAGGAGCTCCTTATTAACAAGAAAAGACACTCCTGTCACTCAGGAAATCCCAAGGATTTTAGGAATTCTGTGGCAGGAATGAGGACAAACACCAAATATATATATATGTATATATATATATATATATACACATACATATATATATATATATATATGAAATTATACTATACTAACCATGGCATCTTTAATTACAAACCCATTGAGAAAAGAACTTTTGGAAGGACCCTAATACTGAGTGCTGAAGTTAAATCAGAATGAGAAAGACACTGTGTCTGAGAACAAGAGCTTCAAGCCAAGTAAAAAGAAACAAAGAGGCTATTGGGTACCAGGCAAGTTCATACAGAGAACACCTTTCCTCCTAACATCAATCTGCCAAAGACAATGTCCTTTCTATAGTACAAATGAGAAAGTGGAAGCTTATAGAAGATAAATAATTTACTCCTGGGCATCCAAATGATATCTGGCAAATGCAGTGTTTAATCCTGGGCTTCTCTCTCCAAGGTTAAGATCGTATCCATTATTGACAGTTGCCTCTGCTGTATACGAGAAACCCAAAATGGAGGGGAAAAGAAAACCAGAACAAACATATTACTGTATTCGTACCTCCTTCTCCTCCCCCAGGAGGAATGTTCTGTCTTATCTAAGCATCAAGAAAGCCTGAGACATGAAAGATTTATGAATAAACAAAACTCTGTCCCAGTAGCTGACACCAGGGCTACATAACACGAAATGATAGGGAGACTTAGCATAGTAATGCTGTGATTCCAGCAGCAAAGACTGTAAATCAGCACTCATGTTTTCAGATTTCAGAAAGGCTTTGGCCCTGAATTATCTGAGAAATTATATTCTAACAGCTCTGCAATTTGGATTTGAAACGTCCACTGCCCCACATACTGCATTCAGTTGTGATCCTCATCAAAACATCTGCGGTGGTCCCCTGGGAATTGCGGCAGCTCCACCCACAGCCCTTCAGTCCTGCGTGGCACCATTCACCCATGTCTGCAGAGGAGGAAATCGTGTCTCTGAGAAATCAGCGTCTCTAGTGAAGACACACAAAATGAGTGTCTAAAGGTAGAGTCAAACTTAGGCAATCAACCCACATCTGTGGATATTTTCAGGGATGTGATTCAGGTTTGGAGTTGGAAGCATTTAACTGTCATACCAGGATCCAGGAACTATTATACCTCATAGTTCATTCAGCAAGAAGCAGAAGGAAGAGGGCTAATGGTAAAGTTGAGCCAACTCAAAGCTACTATTTCACCAGCTGTGTCAGAAAACCAGTGTAGTTTCTCATAATTGCTTTTCTTGTGGAGGGCAATTGGTTGTGGTGGCTTTTTTCTTTTCCCATTTATTTACTTATTTTGCATTGCTTTCAGGAAGGAAGGAAGGAAGGAAGGAAGGAAGGAAGGAAGGAAGGAAGGAAGGAAGGAAGGAAGGAAGGAAGGAAGGAAGGAAGGAAGGAAGGGAGGGAGAGAGGGAGGGGGAGGAGGGAGGGAGGGAGGAGGGAGGGAGGGAAGGGAGGAAAAGAGGAAGGGATGGAGGGAGGGAGGAAGAGAAAGAAAGGAAATGAAAGAAAAGAAAAGGAAAAGGAAAGAAAAGAAGAGAAAAATTAGATATCCTACATTTGTTTCCACAGTGGTGCTATTCAGTTAAGCATCTAGATTTGGTGGTAATGTTGTCTTTTAGACACTTTGGAGAAACCAAATACTAATGTAACCAGTGAACTGTAACTGCTTATTTCATGGAAAATGATGTTATGGTGGAAGGGATATAGACTCATCCATATCTACTTTGTCACAGTACAGTCATGTGATATACATATTTGTTTACCTTAGCTGAATTCAACTTGGCAATTCCCATACTGGGCCACTTGCAGTAATGAGGGAATGGAAGCATTCAAGCCAGAAACAGCCAACATGTGTTGGTAAAACCACTGAAAGAATGTGCCAGTGGTTTTAAGTGTCTCCTTAACTATTGACAAAACAATGAAATGCTTGCTAAGATGTCCAAGAAAGCAGCTAACATTCTTGAAAAAGAAAATGAACTAATTGAGGGCTAGCCCTTAAAGGAAGAGTTACAGGGATACATTATATACTGTAAGTGAGGAAAAATATTTTTTCCTTCTACCCATCTTAGGCTGATTGGCTGGGGGGCTGTAACAAAAGACAGATTAACAAGAGAAAAGCATTCAAATCTATTTAATATAAGTTTTACATGATACAAGATCCTTCATAGGGAAATGAAGGCCCAAAGAAACCGCTAAACCTGGGTGTTGGTTGTGAATGGTTGAAGAGTGAATGGTTGTCAAAAAAATACCATAGAACAAAGAGGGTTTGCACTAATGGTAATAAACTGGGGGTAGCTTAGCAAGGTCTGTACGTTCAGGTCTCTCTCTGGGTCCCTGTGTCTTCAGAGGTCAGGATACTCTTTTCCTCCGGGTATAATGTAGGCACTTCTCACATAAAGCTCTTGAGATCTGCTTCAGGGAAAGGTCAGAAAGCCCTTCCTAAGTTTTATGATTTGCTTAAGATCTTCCTGTACATGCCGTTTCTCAAATTCTATGAGCTTAAAACATCTGACATGCTGAGATGCCATATTTTGGAGTAGCACTCCTGAACCCCATCGTACAAGTGTGTATTAATGATGTCCTTCATGGACAGTTCAAGGAATGCAGGGATAATTTTGAACACATGACACCTGATTGTCACTGTATGTGCTGACTTTAGACCCAGACTTCCCCAGAAGAGGTAACTGTATTTTGCCTGTGTCAATTCTTTGAAACCTGCTAGCCACCATTTACTCTATATCTAATAAAAAGAAGAAATGTAGTGAGGAAAGAACTCCCATTTTCTGCTAAAAATAAAAGTAAAGTTTTACTCATTCCCCTCCACTTCTAGCCTCCTACCACTTTCTTTATGTATCAGGTCTTTTTCTCAAATAAGAAAGATGTTAATGGTCTTATCAACATATTAAACAATGGCCTAGGAAAGGCTGACATTTCCTAAAGCTTTTGGTCAATTATTAAAGTAATGAAAGTTGCCTGTTATTCAGGCCAAGCCTATAAACGCCTGAAATTCACTTACTGCCTGAAAGATCAGGTAAATTAGAGGAAAATATAGGGCTGGCCTTGAATAGTACGAGTGTGGTGATCTGAGTGCTCTTAAAAGCGCCTGAAACTAAGAGGCCTAGTATTAATTCTAGCCGGGTTTCCTGGTATCGATTAAGAAGTAATCACAAGTGCTCATTTGTGGGCAAATTAAGAGATAAGTCCTTTTTGGAAGGTCATTTACATGTCTTCTTTTTAATTAATATTACTGACGAGGAGATTTGCAGTTAAATTAGCCCATTAATTATAAAAGTCATCATTCTGGAGAGTAGGAAAGGATCATTTATTTAATATCAGATCCAGGTTTTCAATAAATTGCCATTTCTTCTGATATCCTATGAGAAAAGGTCTGAAGTTTTGAATTGTGAGTAGAATGGATGATCATGACTTATGTAGTTCTGTTTTCTTGTTACTAGTTGTAAATGTAATATATAAACATTTTAAACACTGAAAAATGATGTTGAATTTTAAGGAAAAAAATTCTCTTCCTTTCTTTCACCACTGAAAGGTAAACCTAACATTTTAGTATTCCTATTTGTTGAGTTCAGTATATATATATATATATATATATATATATATATATGCACTCTCTTTAAATTTGTCATTACTTAAAATATAGTTTTATATTTTGCCTTTTTTATGTTATAATAAGAGCATTTTCCTGTTTTGTAAATATTCTTTGAAAACTGGTTTAATTAAACTTTTCATTTTGAGGTCATTGTAAATTCAAATGCAGTTGTAAGAAATAATTCAGTGATCTCCTGTACTCTTTACACAGTTTTTACCAATGGTAACACCTGCAAAACTGTAAAATGCTACATAATCAGGAAACTGACAGTGATACAGTCAAAATACAAAACATTCCATCACCACAAGATCCCTAATGTTACCCTTTTATAACCACGCATAATTCTCTGCCACCCCATCCTTAACACCTGGAATCTGTCCTCCTTGTCTATAATTTTGTCATTTCAAGAATATTATGTAAATGAAATTATACGGTATGTAACCCTTAGGAATGAGCTCCTTTCATTCAGCATAATTGTCTGGAAATTCCTCCAAGTTGTTGCATGTATCAATAGATCATTCCTTTTTATTTAAAGTAGTATCACATGGTATGGAGAGCCATAATTTGTTTAACCATTTACCTACTAAAGGACATTTGGGTTAGTTCCAACTTTTGGCTATCTTGAATAAAGCTGCTGTGAACATTTGTGCAAAGATTTTGTATAAGTGTAGGTTTTCATTTCTCTGGGATAGATTCCCATGTGGTAATTGGGTTATTGGGTTATACATGTGTTATTAGGTTGTTTAGTAGTTGCATGTTTTGTTCCATGAAAACTTCTAAACTATTTTCTAGAGTGACTATACCATTTTACAACCCCACTATCAATGTGTGAGTGATCTAGTTTCTCCATATGCTTTTCAGCATTTGGTGTTGCCATTATTACTATTACTTATCCATTCTGATAGGTGTGTAGTGATATCCCATTGTGGTTTCAATTTGCATTTCCTTAATGGCTAGTGATGTTGAATGTCTTTTCATGTGCTTATGTGCCATTGGAGAAATGGCTCTTCATGTCTTTTGCCCATTTTCCAATTGGATTATTTTGTTTTTTATTTTTAAGTTCTGAGACTTCTTTATATAGTCTAAATACTAGTCCTTTGTCAGATATATCATTTGTAACTATTTTCTCCCAGTGTGTAGCTTGTCATTTCATCCTCTTAACTGGCTCTGTCACAGAGCAAATATTTTTAATTTTGATGAGATCCAATTTATTAATTTTTCTTTTTATAGATTTGGTGTCAAGTCTAAGAACTCTTTGCCTAGCTCTAGATTCTGAAAATTTTCTATGTTTTATAAAAGTTTTATAGTTTTATGTTTTATATAGATAAGTCCAATCTATTTTGTATTAATTAAGCTGTATTTTTATTACCTATGTAGGATTGAATTAATATGTTCACCATGGAAGAATTGTGTGTGTGTGTGTTAAATCAAAAAATTCACTGCAGAATTTTTTAAGAGAAATGAGGTGTAATTGGACATGGAGTGATGATAAACTATAGTCCATAGCTTCAAAGGGACCTCCAACCCTCCCAGCAGTCCGCTTTTGCAAGTTCTCCAACAGTCTAGTCCAGTATGTACATTGATCACTCCACGCCCCTCATTCCTTCTAAGATAAAGAGGTCTTTGATCAACCAAAAAAAAAAAAAAAAATTCTATGAAACAACCTAAGATCCGGAAACTCCTCAGTAGAAATAAAATTTGTGTATAACCACTATAACATTTCCTTCCTAGGGAAATACAAAATAGTGTTAAAATAAAGCAGTATAAACAGTATGCATGTGTTTGTTTATAAAGATAATTCCTCCCTTTTATCCCTTATATCATTGCTGTCATTGTATGTGTGTGTATGTGTATGTGTTCAAACCCTCTCTTGCTATTATTATTTTGAACACATTGATCAATCAAGAATAAGAAAAATAAAAGTTTTATTTTACTTTCACTTATTCCTTCTCTGATGCTCTTCTTTTTTTATTTAGCTACAAGTTTCTGGCCTATACGATTTTTTTTCTCTCTAAAGAACTTCTTGTAAGGCAAGTCTAATGGTAACAACTTCTCTCAAATTCTGTTTGTATAAGAAAGTCTTTGTTTCTCCTTCACTTTTGAAGGATAATTTCACAGAGTACAGAATTCTAGCTTGGTAGATTTTGTTCTCTCAACACTTTAAAGTATTTTGCTCTACTGTCTTTTTTATTTGCATAGTGCCCAAAAAAGTCAGATGTAATTCCTATCTGAGCTTCTCTACAGGTGAGCTTTTTTCCCCTTCTGGCTTCATTTAAAATTTTTCATTTACCTTTGATTTTCTGTAGTGTGAATATGATATGCCTAGATATAGGGTTTTAAAAAAAAATTGGCATTTATCCTTTGGTGTTCTGTGAGCTTCCTAGATCTGCAGTTTAGAGTCTGACATTAATTTGGGGAAATTCTCAGTCATTATTGCTTCAAATATTGCTTCTGCTCTATTCTCTTAATCTCTTCCTTCTGGTGTTCTTCTTATTCAGAGATTACACCTTTTGTAACTGTCCCACAGTTCTTGAATATTCTTTTCTGTTTTCCATCTTTTTTTCTAAAAAAAAAGTTTCTAAAAACTTTCATTTTTGAAAAGTTTCTATTGCCATATCTTCAAGCTCAGAGATTTTTTTCCTCAGCAGTGTCCAGTTTATTAATGCTCCTATAAAAGGCATTCTTCATTTCTGTTACAGTTTTTTTATAGCTAGAATTTCTTCTTTATTCTCTCTTAAAACTCCCATCTCTCTGCTTATTAGCTATCTGTTCTTACATGTTCTATACTTTTCCATTAATCCCTCAGCATAAAAATTTCTGGTCTGACAATTTCAACATTCCTGCCATATCTGACTCTGGCTCTGACACCTGTCCAGTCTCTTCAAATGATATTTTTTGCCTTTTCCTGTGTCTTGTTTTGTTGAAAGGTGACATGATGCACTGGATAAAAGGCACAGTGTGGTGGATAGGCCTTTGGTGATATAGTGCTATGGTGCAGGGAAAAGAGAAGCCCTTTCCCTGTAGTCGTAGTTCTGCGATGTAAGTGTTATCACAAGTGCTATCTCATGTAATTCTCAGAACAGTCCCAAGAACTACACTTAACAGATCAGGAAACTAGAGTTTGCCTAGCTCTTATGGCTAACAAATGGAGAATCCCGGACTCCCACTCAGATTTTTCTGACTCGGAATCTACTTAGGCACTGTGATACACTGAGTTACGTAAAACCAGAAACTACATTTCTGCTCCATGTGAGTCCCATCACTCCAACACTTACCAACTCTGTGACCCAGTAAGGCCGCTTAACATCAAACCTCAGTTTCCTCATCTGCAAATGGGGGCAGTAACAGCTCCTGACTCAACAGGTTGTGATAAATGTGACAATTACTGTGGCATAAAAATAAACAAAATATATAAATTGCAGCAGAGGAAGTACTTGAATTTGCCTGTGGGATTGAGTAGAGCTAATAAGAAAAAGAGACCGATGACAAGGGAGGGGAAGAGTGAGAAGGAATTGGAAATTGCTGTTTCCTCCTCTTGTCTCCTTTTATGGGCCTCTTTTTGAACCACAACCGCTGTTTCCCACTGCTCCTGTTACCCACAGAGGAGGCTTCGAGCAGCAAAGGCAAATAAAATTATGAACACTTATTACAGTAATGTCAGGCATCGTGGTAAGCACTTTTTACATGTGCTAATGCAACATAATCCTTAAAATAGTCCTGGATTAAAGAAACTGACCCCAAGAGACCAAATAACTTGTATAAAAACCATAGCCTGTACTTGGAGTGTACTTTGTATTTGAGGAGGCTAGTGTTTGAGTTCTGTAGCCCCTGAGATATTTCTCTGTTCATTGTTCCAAAGCCCTCCCTCCCCGCTGGGTGAAGGCAGCACCTGGAGTTTCTTCTCCTCACCACAGGAGGTAGGAGGGCACCTGACTATCCTACTATTAGCACATCCCAGGCAGGCCCTTCAGAGCCACTCAATTCCCATTGATTTCCATAGAGAAAAAGCCTTAAGCAGAAGGGAAGCAAAGAAGGATTTATTTGTTCCTGACATAAAGTTGGGTTTCATGCTGGGCTCAGTAAGTCCTGGGAGTGGGGAAGTCGAATTCAGATCAATGAAGAATCCAGAGATCATTCTTACTGAGCAAACACAGCATGTGGCCTGTTGGGCACAGATACCAAGAAAGCAGCTGAGGCATGAGGTCACGACTGTCTTCAGATTATCCGGACATTGATTCCAGTGGTCCCAGTCAGCACTAACCACTGCAGCACTTCCCAGGGTGAAGACACATGGGAAGCAGTGTGGCGTCATGTCTAAAGGCAGGAGTTTGGGTGACACGCTCTTGGGCTTTGTAGCCCAGCTCCACCTGTTAACTCTCAGGCAAGTTATGTAGCAATGCCTCAGTGTTCTCATCTCTAAAAAGCACACAATAATAGCACTTTCATCTTCCGCCTTTATCCCCAAAGCATGGCAGCAGCTGGAGACATAATGGACAGAAGATGCAATAACTCTGTCTAAAATTTAATTTCCCTATTTGAAAAATACAGACAACAGCACCCCACAGAATTAAATATGCTTGCTTTAAATAGCTTTGTAAGCAATAGTGCCCTATGCAAATGCTACCCATTATTAATATTTATCACATTTGATTCAATAATTCAAGCTCACCTTAAAATGCTCATGTCCTAAGAAGGCACAGTGGGTCTAGCATTTATTCACAGCCTATTGTGAATTACTTCACAATCAGGCTGCTTTCCTCTTATGCATGGCTGGGAACAGGGACAGTGGGTGTTTTCTCTTTGCTGTGGTCAGAGTGGGGAATGAGGCTTCCTAGAGCATGGAGTGCTCCAGAGCTGGGCTGGGAAGGGATCCAGAGTGAAAGCTGGCAGAATTCTGTGAGTTTCTCATGCTTTAAAAAGTGGCTGATGCAGACCCTGACATAACCGTTCATCAAGACGGCTAAGAGGATGGTGGTGACTGCAATAATTACAACTTACCTTTTCACAGCCCTTTTCAAGTTCGAAAAGCTCCTATCTGATGAAAAAGTCACTACTCCCTGATAAAACAGAAGATTGCAAAGGGTACATTTTTCATCATTCTTAGCTTGCCCATTTCTTGGTGGTTGGAGGAAAGCCAACACAGCAGGAGGCAGCAGGGCAGGGAGACAGAAAGTCCACTGTGGATGCAGCGAGGCTGTTCCTGTTCTAACCCTTACTGGCCAAGTGCACTTAGACAAGTTCCTGAATCCCACGGAGACACGATTTCCTCATCTGTAAGAGCAGCAGCACCCACACTGCAGGCAGTGGTAAAGATTAAATAACATCCTGTGTCCAGATCGCCTTCTAGGGGGCACTCAGTGAATGAGGTGCATTGTCATCACAGCCACACGCATCTGCCACGGCATCTTGCGTTCCCTTCCCTGTGATTTGGATGATCAGAGGAAAACACTGAAGCCCACAGAGTCAAAGGGCCTGATAAAGACTCTAAAGCTATCTTACACATCAGCTTTGGGAAACGGCACATGAGGCAGGGACAGGAGAGGAAGGAGAGCGGGCCCATTTCCAAGCTTGTGTCAGTCAGATGCTAAATGTCATTATCTCAACACTGAATTAAGTGATTGTATATGTCGCTGCACAACAGCATGCATTATTGATGTGCTAATGTTTTCCCCGCTGGGTTTACCAAGGGTTTGCATAGCAAATGTTGTACATTCTGTCATTACCTGTATTTGAAAATAGGCTACTTCTTGATGAATTATCCCATTATCTAACCAGTTTTACCATTGCCAGTTTTTTTTCATTTCCAATCTAAATGTTTCATTTTGGGGATTGTATAATGTTACTTCCTTTTATGTAATTCTAAATCATTTTAAGTAATTCTTCTAGCCTGATTTGTTACTCCCTTCCAAATATTAATAAGCAGGTGTCCCTTTCTCTCCGTGTTATTTATCTCTGATCTCTGTATACACTATGTTCTTAATGTCATTGTATAGCTCATGCCTTTAATCACTGTTATCACTTTACTTTGTGTTCCAGTTTATCAAGAAGTTTTTATAGATTTCTCATGCATCAGTCATAGTTTTAGGTGACTTCCTATTCAAGAGTATAAACAAAGAAGACACATCTGCATCTATATCATCTACCTCCCAGATGGCAACCTCTCTGAGTGGGGGGTATTGTCTTTTTTGTCTTTCTTCAACATTTTATTCAGAACACTCGGTAGAGTGCCTGGAATGGAGTAGTCCTTGATACATATCTGTTGAATGAATATTGAATACATGGTTTAAACTCATTTTACTTTTATTAAAACAAATAATTCATTAAGCTCTCAAAAATACCTACTTGAAAACATTTTCTCCCGCCCAACATATTTGTATGCTAATTAATGTAAGACATTTTGCCAGGAGTTGGCAGTAGAGAAATGACTTAGGCTTTGCCTGCCCATGAAGGTAAGACAAAAGTAAACAGATTATTCTAGTCATGTTGGCAAGTCACCAAAGCAGGGTTACTTTGTCCCCAGTGGTGTTTTAATACCTCACTTATATGAATGCATTTCATCCTCATCACTACCTTATTTTGGGTGATTTTCTTATATTTGTTCATTTAACGTGCACTACAAGCCTAGTGAAGTAAGGCAAGCTGTTTAGCATCCCTATGGTTCAGTTTCCTCATCTATCAAATGAAGTTTTATTCATTGAATAAATGTGTGTTCATGCCTCCTCTGTGCCAGACACTGCTGTAGGCAGTAGAGATACAGCAGTGAACGCAGTGAAAAATATTCTCGCCTTCTTGATCTTACATCCATAATAATACCTACATCATAAGATTGCTGGGAGGATTAAGTGAGATGTTTCCGGGAAAATCACCAAGAATAGTATTAGCACATAGTAGGCATAAATGTTACACAGTATGATGCAAAGATACACACAGACTGAGTAGATAAATATGTTTTCTACTGATTATGAGAAACTTGAAGGAGGACAAATAATTCAATATAAATTCGTTAGGACTCAGTAAAAATTTCTCAGTGTTAAAGTGTGATGAACCCAGGAATTTAGGGGTGGCATATGCTTTTTTAGACTGGAAAATACTAAACAAAGTATTTCAAATTCATTCATTTTCATTAGGCATATGAGTTTATGAACTTTATCTATGGACCTATATTCAAAAGTTTAACTCATTGTAGATACTTTAAAAGGCACATACTTCTTTCAGGAGTTGTTGCATAAAAAAAAAATTAAATAAACAAATATGCCGGGTGCGGTGGCTCACGCCTATAATCCTAGCACTCTGGGAGGCCGAGGCGGGAGGATCGCTCAAGGTCAGGAGTTTGAAACCAGCCTGAACAAGAGCAAGACCCTGTCTCTATTTAAAAAAATAGAAAGAAATTAATTGGCCAACTAATATATATAGAAAAAAATTAGCCGGGCATGGTGGCACATACCTGTAATCCCAGCTCCTCGGGAGGCTGAGGCAGAAGGATTGCTTGAGCCCAGGAGTTCGAGGTTGCTATGAGCTAGGCTGATGCAACAGAGTGAGACTCTGTCTCAAAAAAAAAAAAAAACAACAAATAAGGTGCATATTAATAATTCTAGTGCAATCACAATAGTCCCTCTTATCTGAGGTTTCACTTTCCCTGGTTTCAGTTACCATTGTTGACTGTGATCCAAAATAGGTGAGTACAGTACAGTAAGACATTGAAAGAGAGAGAGAACATATTCACTTAACTTTTACTACAATGTATTGTTATAAAACTTTTATTTTATTAGTGTTGTTAATCTCCTATTGTGCCTAATTTATAAGTTAAACTTTATCACAGGTATGTATGTGCAGGAAAACATAGTATTAATACATTCAGGATTTGGTACTAGCCACAGTTTCGGTCATCCACTGGGGGTCTTAGAACGGACCCCTGGCAGATAAGGGCAACTACTCTGCATTAGAAAATTGTCTGAGTAAGAGGTAGAGTCTGAACTATAAAAATACACTATAGTATGGAGCTCTTTCTTCCAACTGAACATAAGTGATAGTCTACAGCAAAATGAGGCATAAGCAAACAATTATAATGGGATTTAGCTCAGTTAGTGTTGTAGAACTGAGGCTCTTCATTAAAGGTAGCACTTCATGATCATGTAATAATGAAGCTTTGGTTCTTAAAGGCTGATGGGAGATGTGAGCCTAAAAAAAATTTAAGTCTTTCTAGATTTTCCATGTGTCTTCAGCAAGTCACCAAAGGTGCTGTGGGGCATGTATCCAGAACCCCAGGCCCCTCCGCCAGGCATTTCTCTTTCTCTTGCTTTCCTCCAGCCACTAAGCTGACCCTCATCACCCCCAAGCTCTGCAGACATTGTTCTTTCAAAAGTGAAAATAGAGGCAATCAGTTGTGAATTTCCTCAGTTTACCTTCTCTTTTTCTGAAGCACTTCCTCCATCTGATTCAGGACCTTCCACTTCTTCTAGAAATGGCATCTTTTCTTCGTGTCTTTTTATTCTCCCCACTGCCACCAGATCTTTCTTCTCATCATACAAGCAAGCCTCAAGCCTCCTCTCCAGTATTAAGAGAAAAGCGAATTTCCTCCAGCTCCTGCTCTGTATTTCTCTTTTAACAGTGAAGTTTCTAGAAGGACAAGTCTACTCTTACTGTCTACTCTTCCAAACCCCCATTTATTTACTCCCGAAAGGGAAGGGCCCATGCCATTCCAAAGGAATTGCTCTCCCAGTGGTCACTAGGGACCTCTCCTTGCCAAATCAAGTCAGCACCTATCCACTGTCAAACCCCTTTTTACTAGAACTTTCTATAGCATTGGAAACTTTTGACCACACTTCCATCAACTCTTTCCAAATCCGTGTCTTCAGAGGGATATCTTTCCAGATCTCCACGTTCCGGATCTCCGTTGTATCCAGCTGGCCAAGGCATTTCCTCCTGGCCATCTCTCTGTAATGTCTTAACATGTCAGAGGTTGATCTTGTGATCAACCTCTCTCATTCCTGCTCCCTCTCTGATAGCTCTTGCCTTATGAAGGATGCCATCCTTCACCCATCGCCTAATCAGAAACATGAAAAATCTTTCTATACCTTCCCTATTTCTTATGCCCACAACATCCTGATGGCAGAATAATTTTTTTTAAATATAAATGCTCAGCATCGCTAATCATCAGGGAAATACAAATTAAAAGCATAATGATATATAACTTAACCCCAGTGAGAATGGCTTTTATAAAAAAATCTCAAAATAACAAATGTTGGTGTGGATGAGCAGAAATAGAAACACTCAGACACTGCTGCTGGGACTGCAAACTAGTACAACCTTTATGGAATATAGTATGGAGATACCTCAAAGAACTAAAAGTAGAACTACCCTTTAATCTAGAATCCCACTACTGAGTAGGTACCCAAAGGAAAAAAAGACATTCTGTAATAAAGACACCTGCACCCAAATGTTTGTAGCCTCACAATTCACAATTGCAAAGATGTGGAAACAACCCAAGTGCCCATCAATACACAAGTGGATTAATAAAACATGGCATATGATGTAGTATGTATATACCATGGAGTACTACTCAGCCATAAAAAACAGTGAACTAACACCTCTTGTATTATCCTGGATGAAGCTGGAGCCCCATCTTCTAAATGAAGTATGACAAGAATGGAAAAACAAACATCACATGTACTCACCATTAAAATGGTACTAATCGATCAACATGTGCACATATGGAAATAACATTCATCAGAAATCAAGCAGGTGGGAGACTGTAGGAGGGGATGGGTAAATTCACACCTAATGAGTGTAATGCATGCTATCCAAGGGGTAGGTACACTTGTGGCTTTGACTCAAATGGTACAAGGGCAATTTGTGTAATCAAAACGTTTGTATCCCCATAATGTTCTGAAATTTAAAAAAATGCAATTTATCAAAATGAAAAATAAATAAATAATGAGCTAAAATGAAAAAAAAAAATCTAATCATGTCAATCCTGTACTTGTAATTTTTCAGCGATTTCTCACAGCTTCCAAAAGAAAAGCTAACATATTTAGCTGGATGCCAAGAGTCTCTCGTGAACTCTGCTGAATTTTCCACTTCTCTTGACCTTCCCCCACAGGTATCTTTCTCTCCATCTGTTCCAAACCTATTTTAGCTCCCAGAGACTTCTGTACTCTCATATCTTCAGAACAATCCTCCCTCCAATGCTCAGCTAAACCCTTGTCCTCAAAACTCAGTTCAAGTGCCACCTTTCCTGCAAGCCCTCCTGCTGCAGATGTCTCTCCTGGATGACATTCATCTCGATGAATGTTATTATTTCCTGCTGCAGACGTCTCTCCTGCACAGAGCTCCCAGCACCCCCCAACCCCTTATCTTCATAACTGTGCATTAGGCTTACTTGGCTGATTTGAGTCTTTCTGACTAGATTTTAACTCACTAAAGAGTGGGTACAATGTCTTGTGGATGCTTTACTCACGAGATCTATCGCAATGTCTGACACAGATCATTGATACTGCCATATGTTGGACTTGTAACACTGTGGCAATGGTTCGGTGACCACTGAAATGACACTACAGCGCCCCTTCTGATAAATGCAAAAATGCTGCAGAGTAGGTCACACTCAGGGGGTGGGGAGAAGGACCCTTCCTGAGGTCCTCTCAGCCACTACCTCCATTTCTCAAATATGACACACTTTGTCATACATGCAGATTATCCCAGAAATAAGAACGACCACTTATATTGGTTTAGTAGTTTCTCAAACCTATTGATACATTTTTATATACCATTTATATATTTTTAATATAATCTGCTAGCATGAAGTTTCTTTTTAAATTGAAACACCTATTAATCCTTTAGGGAAAATAACTTGAGAAATGCTAGACTAGGATATAAATGAAAATGCCAAGATACTGTTTGTAAATACTAACATGAACTTTAGATGATTTTCTCCTTTCAATTCTGGGCAGGCTGAAGTAGAAAAGATGTTTGAATAGTAAGCTTCTAAAATTTACAAATATCTTTAATGACGAATTAGGTTTAAATGGTCCTGAAGGAATATGCATTCCGCAAAACTAGACAGTAAATTCACACCCTGATTTTTAGGAAATTTAATTTAAAATATGCCCATAAAAGATTTTTCCTACCAAGGGGCAAGTCTCCATTCCCATCGAACTCTGCAATGGTTGTCCTGGGAATGGAGGTGGAGCGCCCCTGGGCTGCGGAGGCAGAGCCGGGCAGCGCAGTGGTCCTTGTTTTGGATGTGCAGAGGCTGTGAAGTGCAAGGTAAGAGCGAGGCCTTGGGAGCCTGATAAACCTGACTTCAAATCTTCACGCTGCCACCTAATAGCTGGGTGATTGAGCAAGTCACTGAACCTCTCGGAGCCTCAGTTTCTGCATTTGTAAAATGGGAAACGATTAATTCAAACCTCACAGGGCCGTTATTAGCATTATTTCAAAATATTTGAAAGTGGGAAAATAAAAGTATTTTTGAGGATACACCTTTATCCTTGTCTTATTTTCCAAGGACTATTACTTTTGTGTCACCATCAGAGGGTCCTGAACTTACAATCACCTATACTAGCTTAGTAATCTTGTGTTCTTGGATGGGGGGTTCGTGTATATATACTTCTGTAGGCCTGACTTCTCTCTCAAGTCCCATGTTTTTTGCAATAAAAAAAGCCATTGGGTGGAAAGATACAGCACTAATAGTAATAGTGGTCACCGTGCCAGGCCCTTGCATGTATTATTTCTAATCTATACAACAGCCCCACAGGGTAGGTGTCACTGGCCCACAGGACCGAGGGGCACCACAGATAACAAAGAGGGACAGTGAGTGAGCTGGAGCCCAGTCCATAAGATGCCTGGTGCAGTCGTGCCTGTGGCCTTTTGGAAACAAAGCTGCTGAAAGTCCACAGTGTCCCTGAGCGCAGCTGGTACACTGTCTGCCAAGGAACCCTCCAACTTCAGCTACGTGATTGGAGGCTGATGTGTCTGCCTGGCCCACCCGACAGCCAACCAGGAACACTGGCAGGCCCCCGCCTGGTGGAAACCCCATCAGACTTGTGCTTAGCGCCAAAGGGCAGAGAGTGTGGAGAAAGCAGGAGGCTCCCCACACGACATACCTGTCATTCACAGTGACCTCCCCACTTCCTTGCCCCTTCACATGTGCAAGAGCACAACTCATGCAGCAATAGGGGCTGGAAGGCAGGAAGGCTTAGCGTTTACTTATGGAGTTAGGATTCTCCCTCCTTACTCCAAAAAAAAAAAAAAAAGTAGGGTGGATTTAGGGATGTATGCTCATCTGAAATCAAGGAATTTGCAGTGTAATTACATAGAAAAGTGCTGTTCTTCTCTGAAGAGGTGGTCCCTAATGGGAAATGCCGGGGACAGCAGGGAGGGGAGGACAGCATGGGCAGGAGGGGCCAGGCAGTGTGGACACCTGGTAGAAAGTCTCTAAAATTGCCTTTAAACAATGAGATGAAATAGAGAAGAATGAGTGAATGGAGTTGCTATCAAACAAGGATTGAAAGTTTGCTGTAATTGGCCTTGGTCAAAATGGTGTTCATGGAGAGAGAAGAGAGAAGGAAGAGAAGGAGGGAAGGTGGGAAGAAGAAAGAGGGGAGGGAAGGGAGAAAAAGGAAACTTGGGGTGCTGTTTTATGGTAGAGGCTCAGCTTAGAGAAGCAAAATATAAAAATCTCAGATTTCAGACCAGACAAGAGAGAAAGTGGGGATTCTAGTTTAGCCTGTGAGTCCGGGGCACTGTGAGTCCAACCACAAGAAACTGAGCACGAGAGAGGGAACAAACGAGAATACCTCTGCAAAGACCCAAGGCATTGCAGGCATTGGGAGAGAGTTCAGACTGTATTGAAGGGTAGAAAATACATAAATCACAAGATCAAATACAATAGCAAAGTAATGAGAGGAAACACCTGAAAGATATTTTAAAATGCTTTTAATATGCACCCAACTACGTGAGGTTGTGTCTGACTATGACTTCTCTCAATTGTATATTCTTTCACTCTGAGGTTCCCATACATTATAGTATGAAACATGCATGCATATGAACAGATTGAAGATACTGTAATAAAAAAGCTTGATTTTTAAAGTTTGAGATAGAAGCTGCCAAGCAAGACCCTCCTTTCTTGAAGGTCAGGATAGTTATCTCCCCGAAATTCATTATGTTGAAATCCTAACTCCGAGGTAATGACATTGAGAGGTGATCAAGATTAGTGCCTTCATAAAGGAGACTCCAAGAGGGCTCCCTCACCCTTTCTACCATGTGAGAACACAGTGAGAAGACACCATCTACAGACCAGGAAGCAGCCCTCGCCAGACATCGAATCTGTCTACACCTTGATCTTGGACTTCCCAACCTCCAGAACTGTGAGAAATAAATTTCTACTGTTTATAAGCCATCCAGACCATAGTATTTTGTGATAGCAGCCTAAAAGAACTAAGAGAGTTTCACCCAATTCTCATATCATCATCTTTTAGTGATACTAATTAGTGATAGAATTTTAGGAGAAGCTATATAGTAATTTGGCAAAATGCAAGAAAAAATACCTGAGTGGAGACTCTGCCATTTCTATGCAGAATAGATCAACACCCAAACAGTCCTCTTATGCAAGGTATCTGCACCCAGTTCAGAATGCAATCTTGTGATAAGAAACTCACATCAAAGTGATGGAGGCTAAAGATGATTCTAGGTGACAATAAGAAAATACACATGACTGATTTTATTCCTTTTCATAGTTTCAGAAATAGATTGAGGTTGAGAATTGTGGTTTGAAAAAGCCAAGTTTCCAATCTTCTTGGTAATTAACTTACTTCCCAATCCGTGATGCAGTAATTCACAAAATATGTCAGTGCCTCATTATTAATGATTCAAGAAAGAGAAATGTTGTTTTTGCAGTTTCCAGAAATTTTAGAAATAAGGTAGCTTGTGAAGACACACACACACACACACACACACACACACACACACTTCACCATACATGCATGTCAATATAGCAATAGATCCTATCAAAACTTTCCTGGTGCACTTTATTCATGATGGCTTCAAATGTTTCTCCTTGCATCCTCAAAAGATGAAAATGACAATAGTAAAGAACATATTTTAAAATACAAATCTCTGAACAATGTTGAACTTGAAAATTCATGTCCATGGCAGTTCCAAGACAAATTTAAAAATTGTCAATCCAAATATGAGACTTCTACTTTCAGAATAATCTGATGTTTGTGTATCTCAGCTACCTGTAGGAGAACATTTTATTGGGTATACTTTCTTTTTTTTTTTTTTTTTTTTTGAGACAGAGTCTCACTTTTTGTTGCCCTGGCTAGAGTGAGTGCCGTGGCGTCAGCCTAGCTCACAGCAACCTCAAACTCCTGGGCTCAAGCGATCCTCCTGCCTCAGCCTCCCAAGTAGCTGGGACTATAGGCATGCACCACCATGCCCGGCTAATTTTTTGTATATATATTTTTAGTTGGTCAATTAATTTCTTTCTATTTTTAGTAGAGACGGGGTCTCGCTCAGGATGGTTTTGAACTCCCAAACTCGAGCAATCCGCCCGCCTCGGCCTCCCAGAGTGCTAGGATTACAGGCGTGAGCCACCGCACCCAGCCGGGTATACTTTCTTTGATGAACTTCTTTCTCTAGTCAGGACTTTCCTCTTATATAGAGAACTGAATTAATTTTGTATTGATATTGTAAACAAAAGGAAATCATGTCACTGGTGTTAATTTTGCTACAAAGGGCCTCATTAGAGAACTTAGAAATCCCAATTAATCTTATGTTCATACTGTATAATGATAGTAATGAGTGATGGTAAATTGATATTTGAAAATACACCATAGCTAAACTTATTATGATTAACTCTTTACTCTCTCACTTATAATTGTTTAAAAATTGAATATTTTTTTCTTTATGGTGAATGAACTTTTTAAATTTTATACAACAATAATTTGTTTTCATTTTAGACACATAGAAACTACTACCAGGTTCTTCTAAAATATGGGAATTTAGTATTTTTTGGAAAAGTATGGTTTCAAGTTTATGATTCTGGTGACAAATATTTAAATAACAAAAGCTAATAGCAGATAAAACCAGGCATGAATCAAATGTTCTCCTCTAATTAATAAAGTTCTGCATCTAACAAAAAGACCTTCTCATCCTTTTTATTGCCTGGTGTCTTTGAAGAATACCCTTGAGGCTGCTCCGAGTTTCTAGAAATATTCCTTTATATATGGATCAAACTAGCTGTGAAAGGAACACAGCACCTGTGCAATAGGATGCACATGCAGATGAGCCTCCCATCACTGCTAACCCTGCTGGACCAGATGATTTCTGCTCTTTGCCTGCCCCACAGGTGAACTCAAGTAGAAAGATACTAATCAGATTACCACTAACAAATAAGAATCTCTTTCATCCTGGAGTATTCTGCACAGAAAATAATAATGAAACCAAGCAATGATGCCCTGGGGAATGTTCTCCTGACCTGCATTTAGTGTTCCATCACAAGGAATCCTTAGTCCTTTGTAACCACAGTTAGATGAGCCTAAATGGACTTCCAGGCCTACTTTGTCTGGCTCAGGGGAGCACTGTAAATCCTGGGCATTTGTCATTAATTCATTCGAGAGAGTCCAGATGCATACAGATGATACACATAGCTCAGCAGAAAGAGGCCTCCCAGGAGCTGACTGGATGATCCCAGTGACAGGGACCTGGATGTAGGTCCCTCTGTCCCACACATGAGAGTGAGGCCAACACGGGGAGATGAGGCACAGAACACACAGGAAAATGTAAGGATCAGGTTTCCAGGAGGAGAAATACGCCATCCATTTATGTTGACCCCTTCCGCCTCTAATGGGTTGTAAGCTCCATCTTGGAAAGGCAGATAAAGGTCCTTATAGCAATTCTTTACTCAGTCCAAAAGGAACCACCAGTAGATTCATTAACTTTGGGGGCTTTGATTAATATTCTAGAGCTGTAGAATAGCTCCTGGTATACTAATAGCAACATGTCTGCCTTGTGGAAATACATAAAATTTGAGAAATATGGCTTTCTCCAAATGCAAGTGCTTCTAGAGTGTTTGACTCCTGCTCAAAGACCCTACAAAAAAGTTGAATGATTGGCTCATCCTAACCCATCCTAATAAGGTCTGAATGCTTCTTAGAAACATTTTCTTTAAAAGCAGTGATGGTAAGAGGAAGACTGATTTTGAATAAAAACTCATCTTTTAGCATTTTTCTTACAATTATAATTTTAAAAAATACTTTCTCCTATCTTCTTACTAATCATCAGCCTTGCACGTGATCTTCTTCATGTGAAAGTCACATTCTATACATCAGGGGCTAGTGGAAGGAAGGAGTAATTGGAAATGAGACCCAGAAGAATAGCAAATCTAGAGGCAGAATAGGATATATGTCATCAACATTTGACTTGCCTCCACCCTTCAGATCTTCTGGAGCCATGTTGGCCAATCTCTAGGTTGCCACAGTAACCTTCTAATCTGAAAATCTACGTGCCCTTGGAGGAGTAGATTTAATGAGCAGAGTGACTATTACATAAGTGCAGAATTAGAGTGTATTCTGTCTTCCCCCACTGCAAATGCCAAAAATGGCTACACCTATTAATATTGTCGATGCTGTTCCTTTTTCTCAAGACCATCCCAATTTACCATTGTTAATAAAAACTAGCTCATTCCTAATGCTATTGCTTCAACTCTGGTCCCACAATGATAGGCTATCTCTTCCTTCCTTGAACCCCAATACATCTTTTGTTTACCTCAACAACCAGCATTCCATAAATGCAGGAGTGAAGAGGTCATGTAGTCCCAAATGTCCACCAAGGAGGTTGGGCACTCTGTAATCTCTGCGCTCCTCCCAAAGGCAACCTTGGCCTCATTCTTTGTTCCTTTAATAATAAAGTCTGCCAAACCAATTGGGAATCTTTTACCTCTGGGCTTCCCTAGAGAATGGCCCTAGAGAAATTTGTAACTTTGTTCTCTGGCATGTGCTGTCTAAGTACTCTTCTCATATCTCAGAACCAAAAGAGAAAAACTCTCAAAACCCAATAGTCTGCACTTTAAGTTGATTTAAAGTCAGGGAACTGAATGATCCCTGTAGATTGAGGTAGATAGAAATGGAGAAGTAGATAGAGAAGAGAAAGAGGCTAAGGACTGAGCCCTGAAAACTCCAAAATTTGGAGGTTGCACAAAGAAGAAGCTCCCAGTGACATATAATGGAAACCAAGAGAGTGTTGTTACGGAGGCCAAGAGAAGAAGGTGCTTCTAGAAGGAGAGTGGTGGTTAACCATGTCACATGCTCCTGGGAGGTCTAATGAGATAAAGTCAGAAAATAGACCACCAGATTTGGCAAAATGGAACTCACGTGGATGCAAAAAGAAGAAATGAAGCTCACTTAGGGAGGTAGGAAGGGAGGAATCCCATTCACAGAGGGTAGATGAGGAGAAAGTGAAAAAGGAATAACTTGCTTTGAAGAATTTTCCTGAAAGTGAGCTGAAAAATGAGACAGTGACCAAAAGTTGCAATATCCACGGAGCTTTGCTTTTTGCTTTTTTTTTTTTTTTAAGTCTAGACAACATTAAGGCATAATTTCAAGTCTAGGTTCTTGTTGAGAGAAAGACATTGACCTTGCAAGAGAGAAAGGCGAAATTGCAAAAGCAAGATTGTTGAGTGGACTGGAAGTGATAAAGGTAGAGATATTGGGCGTGGGTAGGAGTGGGAAGATGCAAAGAGAAGAAATGAAAAGCCTG